>NC_063189.1:34656828-34859328 GCF_017589495.1 Alosa alosa
TTCCCAACTTTTTACTGTATGGTTCAATGGCAAATTAGCGTTTTGTTATAATAACTAGATGTACCGCAGAGCAGTACAAAATATGACCGCCGCCCAGTCCTGCACATTTTTTCCACAAAAATAAATCACGCTGAAAGGCCTATATGATTCTAACTGTCTCACTAAATTGCATTATCCACACTCAATTCTCACTGGTATCTGCTAGACAACAAGTACCAAAACATGATTAGTTCATAGATTTCACATGTAAAATTCATTTTATACAACCCACCCCCATCTTGCCTGTTCATAATTCTGAGAAATTCTTGAATTGTGTGCGTATGTGTAGTGTACACGTTTATGTTTGTGTGTGTGTGTGTGTGTGTGTGTGTGTGTGTGTGCGTGCTTGTGTGTTTGCCTGCGTATGTGTGTTTGTGCATGTGCATGCATGCATACATATGTCTACTGTGTGGTATGTGTCATCACGTTATGATTACTGTGAATGTATGTGTGTGCGTGTGTGTATCTGTTTATGCACATGCGTGCACATGGAATGGGTTAACATCCCCTGGAGGCAAACATCTGAGGAAAAATTGGTCATCCTAGGTTAACATCCCCTGGAGGCAAACATACGGAAAAAAAATGGTCATCCTAGGCCCTCACGGTTCTCAAGATATTCACAGAAAACTGTGTCTGCCCTACCCTCCTTTCGGGGTCCAGTACAGCGAAAACGAAAACGATGGTTCCATGCTATCCATGTGGGGTTACATGCCCACCAAGTTTAGATGTACCCGGTCTTTCAGTGTCCCGGGAATCCTTGTTGGTGTCACGGTCACTAAATGTACACATACATTATTTTATTGTAAGGCCCCCATGAACGAAAGTTCACAAAACTTGGCATGCATTCGGAGGGTGTCATAATGATCCTACACTTTCAATTTCGTGCAATTTTGACCATGTCAGCCAGAGATATTGTGATGAAAACATCTAATTTTTTGCTTTTTAATTTTTAACTAGGTGGCGCTATACATGAAATAAGTGGTAATGGGATGGGTTGACATGCCCCCTTAAGACCAACATACATAAAAAAGGTGGACCTCCTAGGCCCTACGGTTCTCGAGATATTCACAGAAAACTGTCTCCGGCCACCCACAGGCCAGTTGGTGTATAGTAACATAAATTAATTTATTGTGTGGCCCCCCATGAACGGAATTCCACAAAACTTGGCGTGCATACAGAGGGTGTCATAATGATCCTACACTTCCAATTTCGTGCAGTTTTGACTATGTTAGGTCACAGATACCTTCAATTACAACACCTCATTTTTACTTTTTTGTGTTTAACTAGGTGGCGCTATACATGAAATGAGTGGTTATGGAATGGGTTGACATGGCCCCTTGAGATCAACATACAAAAAAAAAATGGTCCTCCTACACCCTACGGTTTTCGAGATATTCACAGAAAACTGTGTCTGCCCTACCCTCCTTTCGGGGGTCCAGTCCAGCGGGGGGGCTACAGATCAAAACGAAAAACGATGGTTCCATGCTATCCATGTGGGGTTACATGCCCACCAAGTTTCGTGTACCCCGGTCTTTCAGTGTCCCGGGAATCATTGACGGAAATTTGGGCATGCGAAAAAAAAAAAAAAAAATCTGACTAAACCTATATGACCGCCGCTTCGCTGTGCGGCGGTCATAATAAATATGGACATATAAGAGAATAATGTAGACAAAGTAATATAACAAACTATATCAGTGCAAGAATAGGTTGAAGTAATAGGGTTACATCCATTGGTCAAGTATTAAGTATAAAGTATTAAGTACGGCCACAATCCAGGCTGTGGGAGGGAAGGAGGGGTTATGCATATGTGTTAATATAGCATGTAAACATCTTGAATTTCCCCTTGGGGATCAATAAAGTATCTATCTATCTATCTAACAGTGTAGCAGTCAAACAGTAGGCTAAAGGACAGTCAGTACACAAACATGGAGAAGGTGGAGAGGTAGACAGACAGAGTATCTCTCCTCAAGTCTCTCCTCTATCTCTCCTCTTCCCTTTAGTGAAGCATTGAACAGTTCAATGGCCCTGGGGACAAATGACTTCCTCAGTCTGTCAGTTGTGCATGACAGTGAGCGGAGTCTCCAGTTGATCAAGCTCTTCTGCTTTGTAATAGTGCTGTGGAGTGGATGACATTCATTGTCCAAGATGTTGATCAGTTTATTCAGTCCTTTTATCTGATATTGAAGTGATGCACAGTTCAGCTCCCACGACAGAGCCAGCTTTCCTTACCAGCACTGTAAAAAATGGCTGTGAAATCTACAGTTATTTACTGTGGATTTCACAGTACCATTACTGTATATGATTTTTACAGTAGACTGTTGTAAAATTTACAGTAAACCCGTGTCCACATGACAAAATCACAGTAGTCTGAGTGTTACCGTAGAAATCACAGTAGTCAAAGCATTACTGTAAAAAAATCACAAGATAGCCACTGTAGCAAGGGCGTAGGTTTGGTCTCAGCTTTGGTAGGGACACATCCACAACTCCTGTTGTCATGATACCAACATTATTGTTTCAATACCAATAGCAAGTGAAGAATCTCGATTTCGATACTATTGCGATTTTTTAAAATTTGATTTGGTTTGTGTGATTTGTGAGATCATTCACATCAGTGGTAATCATAGAATTTGATTGACCCTCCACACACACACACACACACACATAGAAAGTGATGGTTGTCATAGGTTTCTTTTTCATATTTTGGAATTCATATAAACTATACATTTATATTGATAATTATTTATAGTATTTTATGATCTATATGATTACTAATAGCTAAACATATTTAGTCATTTGATTACATCATATTGATTTTTAAATTATTAGGCTACACTTACTATATCATCACATTTGGTGTGTAAATCTAATTGAGTGCCTGTCACTTTAAGAGGAACGTGAATGCTGAAAAATAGTTTCGCAAGTGCAAGGATATGTGGATTCAATTCAGCATGTTTGCTATGTCATTAGATAAAAATAAATGTTAAAAAAGTCAAAGAAAATCTTTCTGGGATGAGATCATAGAAGAGATAAGTGTCTTGCAATGTTCATTTATGAGTATGGAAATGCACCAGTTTATCTTTTATTTCTTTGCATTGTGCAGGCAACATTCACAGAATATAGGAACAGGAAAATGTCTCGGATTCATTGTTTATTGCGACTGCAAGATTGGTAGCCCAATTAGCCTAACAGTCAGTGATGGTGACTTATAGCCTATGTGACTGTCCGTGCGGCACACCCTTATTCAACATGACTCCTAACTTTGGTTGAAAGATTACAGAAGCTAGCTTAGCTGTGACAATATCCTGGGTAATATCCTAACAGCTAATGCTATTTTATACAGTAAAATACACATTTGAAAGCCTTGTCACCAGTTGCCAGTTTGTATGGCTAATTATTTTGCCTAGACTGCAATGAAAAAGCTTCGTATTTTGGGGTGGCAAAGCTGATCTACAAACCACAAAAAGGGGCAAAGATGTACATGCTGAAGGGCAAAGGGAATATCACAATGTTTTACTCTGGCCTTTTTTGCGATAGGCTATGTATTGGCAGACAGCCCTAACTTACCGTTGTCGTTGACACACCCGCTCGCTTGACTGCTGGTGCAAACAAGTAGCCTTAGACACTCCGTGCGTGTAGGCCTACTGTAGCGTGCATGTCAGATAACCCTTCCCCCTCCCCCTCTGTTTTTCAGCAAATCATATGACGACGTTTTTTGTACTGTTGTGCTGGCCGTCGGAATGATCAGCAGCAAAAATAAGTTCGGTAAAATATTGGTGGGGACAATTTTGTCATCTTAAAATATTGATTAAGACTAGTCCTTAGCGTCCCACCCTAAATCTACGCCCATGCACTGTAGTACTGTAAATACTAAAGTAAACTACTGTATTTTCCTTCTTTATCTTATCTATCTTTTCCTTATCTTTATTTACCTTACACTCTTAAAAACATATTGGTTAAAAATAACTTTAGCCCCAAACATAGCAACATGTAGGCTTACCCTTTCTGGAACATTTATGTAGGCCTACCTTTTATAAATAATTCACAAAAAGGCCTAAACAGTAATGTGTCACTCAAATGTTGTTGGGGGAGGGGATTTTGGAGCAACCGTTACTTTTTTCTTCAAGTCAACTTCAGTCCTCCTCACTCACTCTCACCAAGTGATACAGCAACTTTCAACAGAGGAGCTTCTGGAGTGTGAGAGAAAACACGTTTGTAGGATGGAATCATCTTTGTGGAAGAGGAGGCACAGCTATTCAGAGGTAAGGTTTAGTTTAAATGTAAGGAAATTCGGGTGGTAAATACTGTTAACTGAGCCAAATTATTAGCTAAAAGGTCAACGTTAGCTGTCGCTAACGTTAGCAACCTAGCCTAAGCTACCCACAAATTCTGATACTTCTGTACTCTTTAACATGCCTTCAATAATGCATGACTGTCATGATAGAGATAGAAATTAAGGAGGAGGAATCAGTTGTGTGTACCTATCTGTTCCTGTGTTATTTTTAAGTTTGTAGAACCCAACTAGCTAACGCTAACGTTAGCCTATTAAGACAGTTGATAAAGCTAAAGGATCTTTGCCATAGCCTAGCACTTTTAGCCATAACTAGTTAGCTCTGTGTCCTAATTGAAAGTCCCCTTAGTGCAGATTAGAATCCTGTAAGCATTAACATTAATATCTAAAAAAAAAAAGAAAAAATAGTTGAGCTGCCTATGTTGACCAGTTTGTCATGCAGAGAAACTTTGCTTGTCAGAGGTCTGTATAATACAGCTGTATTCATAAATCCAGTGGTGGACATTATAAGTACATTTATTCAATTACTGTACTTTCTGTCGCTTTTTCATGTATCTGTACTTAATTTGAGTATTTCAATTTTGTTAAACTTTTTACTTTTACTCCAGTACATTTCAAGGCCAAATATCTTACTTTTTACTCCACTACATTTTGTGACAGCTGAAGTTCCTTGTCAAATACTGTCCAAATACATGTGTACTGTACTTACATGTATATTTTCTATTAAGCGAGCTAGGCTTTAAATAATGGTGTTGCCTAACCTATGTTATTGTCATATCCACTATTTATTGTACCTTGTTGACCCCAACAATAATTCACAATATTGATGTTAATATAACAAACCTCTTGACGCCATAGAGCAAATGATAGACAATGATGGACAATCTGACATTATCAAACACAAAAGGGAACATCTTGATTTGGTCTGAAAGTGTAAAG
Organism: Alosa alosa; assembly: GCF_017589495.1. Taxonomy (NCBI): domain Eukaryota; kingdom Metazoa; phylum Chordata; class Actinopteri; order Clupeiformes; family Clupeidae; genus Alosa; species Alosa alosa. The sequence continues at coordinate 34,662,095 of NC_063189.1, forward strand.
CATTCAACAAAGAAAAATGTGGTTACTTTGAAGAATCTAAGATAAGATATCACATTCGTTTGTTTTACAATAATTATTAGCTGATTTTGTCCTTGAATGGAGGAGAAAGGCTCAATGAATGCCTATGTCTGTGCCGAATAATTTCAACAAAAGTAAATGCAACTGTATTCGTCAAAATACATTTCAGGACTTTTACTTTTGATACTTAAGTACATTTGAAGGCAAGTACTTTTGTACTTCCACTCAAGTGGAAATGTAAAAGGAGGACTTTTACTGGAGTAACATTTGACCATGTGTATCTCTACTTTCACTCAAGTACAGGATTTGTGTACTTCGTCCACCACTGCATAAATCTATAATGTTTAACCTTCTCACAGGGGTCCCTCCAATGCAGAATATGGGCAGAATAAGTGCTAACAATGAAGTACCTGTCCAGAAGGATCTAACAGCTATGTAAGTTTACACACCTTTTTTGTAGTATAGTGGTGGTATTTCTTTTTTAATAATATTAAGCATAAGTACACATAAGTATTGCATTTATTAAATTAGGGTGCGTTCGTAAATTGGCACTCTGAGCGCTCTGAGCACACTCTGAAACTTTTTAACCGTTTGTAAATTCTGGGCACTCCAGATGAAGGGACGGAGTGGCAGAGTGTGTCGTCACACAGTAGATTGCAGGCTAGTGCTAGAATGCTTTCACATTACAAACTGTTGTTATTTAGTAGGTTAAAACAATTGCTTACACAGTCCTCATCATCACTGTCAAGAAGCTCTTGCATTAGTGGAATTGAGTTCTGAATGACACATAAACCCTGTTCCACAAGTGCTATAGTGATGTCCATATTGTAAACCATACTGTCTGTAATCCTAAATAAATTCACAGGGAGTTAGAACGCTCATCTTTTTCGAACTTCAGAGCGTTATTTTATTTTCAGAGTGTCAGATTGAATTTCACGAACGCAGCCTTAGTCTTGAGTGTGATGTTACATGCGCTCCAGTCCATATGGTCCCACCATGCCAAATGCAGCTCTTGCTTTTCCTATTCTCCTCTTTACATCTCCTTCTGATCCGCCATCACTCGCTACCTCGCTTCCCAGGTAAATGAAGGAGTTCACCATCAAGCTGGCTAGCATCTTTGCATTGGCCTTGAGCACTTTGGTCTTTTGTGTGCTAATGTAGAGACCTGTCTCAGCAGCCTTCTGTTCTTCCTCTCTCAATTTATCTTGTGGTTTTGGGACAGTAATGTGAAATCATCTGCAAAGTCTAGGTTGTCCAGTTGTGTAAACAGGGTCCATTGGGCACCTGTTGTCAGTGGCTTGCCGCATGATCCAATCAACCACTAACAGTGTTGGGCAAGTTACTTCAAAATCGTAATATATTATGTATTACTTATTACTGTCATTTCAAAGTAATTCATTACATTATATTATTATACGGCTCTTCACAATGCAAGTAGAATGCTCCATTGACTTGAATGGGATTTCCGAAAGTTCTAGCGGTCATTATGTCTTGGGAAAGGACCTCTGAAAACAAGAATGACCGCTGTCAATGGCAACGAAGTTTGTGCTTGGAACTTCATTCAAAAGTGAAAGCAGACGGTTGATCAGCTGTGTTCTAAAGAATGTTTGATTCAAGTTCAGCGTGTGTTGCGAACTATTTGTTTCTCAGCAAAAGCCACGACGAAACGGTAACAAATAAGTGTAAAGAGACATATCATGGAGTTTATTTTTCCGTTTTGGCAAGTAGCCGTATAATAAGCGGGATAATGTATAGAACGCCGGTCATCATGGGAAAATAAGTCCCTTCAGGGCGAAACAATGTGTTTCCGGTTCGAAACAATGTGTTTCCGGTTCGCCCTGTCGGGACTTATTTTCCCCATAATGACCGGCGTTCTATACATTATCCCTTACATATTACTGTCTCTGAATTGTAAGGCATTACACTACTATTGTATTACTTTTAAGTTACTTTTACCAAAATATCTAGAAATATGGATTTGGAATTCTAAATGCAGTTTATTATGCTCAATGCAGCTCATTGCACTTCTAATGGAGGGTGATGTGGTACAACATAATGACTGAGCTAGGCTTGAGGCTAACAACAGTAGAATGCAATAGGTGCAGTGATGGCTCATGATGCAATACAAGGAACAATCATAGCCAGAATTTTATTAAAAGAAGACAAAAGGTCAAAGTCTGGTCAATTGTGATAGAAATGCTGTAACTTCAGGCTTAGGCCTACTCATTAAAATCAACAGAGAGCCCACTACCTGTATATTGTAACCCAAAACTTAAAGACATGTCAGGATAGGCTACACAGTGCAGCTACTGGCCATTTTGGTGCCCTAACTGGTGAAATACAGTATTAACCTAAGTATGTCATCATATGGCCAACTATAAAGATGTAATCTGCCTGTTCCCAGGGATGGGTAGTATTTCTGAAACATGTAATATGTGGTTCAAATGCAAAATAGTATTTTGTCATTTGTATTTTATTGGGTTGAAGGAAAGGGCTCTGTATTTTGTATCAAAATACTTTATTGGTGTGTATTTTTGTATTTTAAAAATACTGCAAAATACTATATGTGAAAAACACAAAAAAAGTAGATACTACACACAGGTGTAATGAATAATTGGTAATTAGGCAACAATGGTTTATGTTTATCACAATCAGCTAATGTGAGAACAGCTGTGTTCAACAACACAGCCTTTCAGTATTGCTGAAGCATCAGCTCTGGTCTGGAGCACTGGTGTGAAGTGGTACGCAAGTAAAGATGAGCAAGTTTACCTGTGCAAGTTCACATAAGGACACTGACAAAGGCAACCATGTCCCATTGTCTCCATGCCAATCTTTAACAGAAAAAAATGTCAGATATCTCAACCACAATGACATCAATAGATGGTAAGGTGTGGAGTGTGTTTGAATTCCCTTCCTTGTAGCATCCTTTTCTGCATTCCACAGAGGGGAGAAGTTCACCTTGTTTAATTAAATAACAATTCTATTTCCTTATTAGCTGCATACTTGAGGTTGGAGATATTAAGGCACGTCAAGTCTCTCACATACTGAAACTTCAAGATACATAGCCGTATGATTTTCTTATTCAGTTCTGGACTGGACTTGAATTACGAATTTCGGCACAGATACACAATTATGATTTTGGCCTATTGATTATAATGTGTTTAATTGAAAGCTCTGTCAGTCATTTGGATAAGTATCAGCTAGATGACTAAATGTAAATGTAAATTCTTCAATTATTCTTAATTCTGATCACACTACATGAACTTGCATACGGTATACGACAGGGGCCAAATTGTATTGTTTTTTAGTATATAGTTTTAATAGGCTAAATGTTTGGGATAAAAAAAGCTTTTTTTGTAGTGCTTCCATACTTCCTTGAAAAAAGTATTTTGAGTATTTTCTAAATACAAAAATACAGTATTTTATTTTGATACATAATATGGTTAGGCCTACTGTATTTTGTAGTTTATTTTGATACATTAAAAATGAGGGTATTAGGTATTTTATTTAGAAATACATTCTGATGTATTTTTGCCCATCCCTGCCTGTTCCCAGCATTAGCACAACACTTTGCGATGATTAGCTTGTCACCTGTGACGATATATGCTAGGCCTAAGACCTATCTGGGTGTGTTTGGAGATGCCTGACGAAATCAGACATTGTTGAATAGGCATAATTACAGTGCATGAAAATGCACTGTTCTGTTATCCGAAGTCTTCTTCTTCTTCTTCTTCTTCTTCCCACCAAATTTCTGCGTCTAATTCAGCTTTAACCGTTTAACGTAGAAACTTTGTTCAAACTTTGTAACGTAGGTCTTGAAAAGGACACATGGGGAATGTATTTTTCACTTTTGTAAACTTTAGACTTTTTGAGATATTAATAAAAAAACAAGCTTATTTTTCCCCATAGACTTAACATGGGCTGATGACATCACAATGGGCTAATTAACTTGATTTGCACCGGTATCAACTTCCATCTGCTCACTACTAGGACCCATCAAAGGGCCAGTTAAACTGATTGTACCTGTATCAACTGCTTTCTGCTTAACTAGGCCAACTCTCTCTGTGTCTCTCCATTCTACAAGGATATAAGGCACATTCACTGGCGCCTTAATGCAGGGGCTTACCTGGGCTGAAGCCCAGGGGCCTCGACCAATTACATTTTTTTTCAAGAAATTTTTACATTTCTATCCCTTCATTCTCTTTAATTCAAGTTCACAGCACAAAGCTGACATGCACTAGAAGAGCATTTATGCTTTATCAAGAATCAAAAAGATTAGCGTGGCACCGCTCTAGATGTGTCATTAAATTAATTGTGCTATTTCGCGAGGTATAGAGATCTTTCGGTTTCACACACAAAGTGCACTTAACTGTTCTTCATATCCTAGTTGTCTCTGACAAATTGAAAATAATGAGCGTATAGGCTTATATCCATCGAGTCAGTTGCAGCCAGCCACAGTCATCTTCAACCAGTAACAGGAGCTACATTCTAGCCTAGAAATCTAGACGCACCCTAGCGGCGGCAAATTAATTTGCTCAGCCTGTACGTCTAGTATCGAACCATAGGAAATTCTATTGGCTTAACACCGTGGATGTTCTCCAATCACAGCTCTATTTAGTTAGAGAGTCTTAAAGCCGAAGCTTAACAGGATAACGACATCCCGCGACGGTGAACAACAAGGAAGGTGGCTATGGCTTAACGAAGAGCGGTTGTTTGAATCGGCGTTGGCGTCAACTTTGGAGGAGTTGGACTTGTGCTTTTCTTTGAAAGTAGAGCAACACAATGCACGTAAGTCATTCCTTTCAAAGAAGGATGTATTTGCCGTTTTGCCGACCGGATACGGATATGGTCGTAGCGCTGGCCTATTGCATGCCTAGGCAGTTTGAAAGAAAATTCTCTGCCCGCCCCTTGGATTAAGCAGGTGAATGATTCGATTCCAGACTATACATTTCAATGATATAGGATGGCCCGCCAGGCTAGCTACGTTCTGTTATTTGCGCAGATTTTTTCTCCTCTGTTCTCGCAGTGTTGTTTGCGAATATGTATCAATACATAATACCACTTAATTTCAGGTTAAAATGCATTGTAATGCGCGTTACTGAAGTTTGTACCGAGTAAAATACTACCCAATTTTTTTTGTAATGCCTTACATTGCCGCGTTACAGCAAAAAGCAATATATTACAGTAATTACATTACTTTTGTAACTCGTTACTCCCAACACTGACCACTAAGAGGAATAGTAATGGGGAAATTAAGTAATTGGCTTGCGGGTTGAATGCGATTCGTTGGATTTTACCTTTGGCCTGCCTTCGAATTTAGCTTCTATGACTGAGATCAAATCAATAAAATAAAATGACAGCAGTGATTGGCTGCAAAAATAAATAATGTCACGCGTCTTGCACCTCTCAAACTGGGCTATCATTGAAATTATGAAATATAACTAAGGCATTAAAATGCTACTTGTTTGTCAGGATACTTTTTCACTGATTTATTTTAAAAATATGAGCCATGAGTGTGAATGTTATATATTCCATCCCCTAATTCAGTTTTACTGGTTTATTTGACAAATAATCTATATGGATTTGCTCTATAAAGACCTTATGTCTGTTTGGGATTGTTTTGAGAGCCTATTGCAGGGCTCTACAGTGCGCCCATTTCACTTTCGCATCATGCGATAAAAAAAATGATGTCGCGAGTGTGCAAAAAATATTTAGGCGACTGGTGCGAATGACTTCTAACCATGTCAATGTTTGTCTACAAAATACACCGCAACATCGAGAAACATGTGCAAACCATAGAATCACGTCGCGAATGCAGCATAAAAACTACACCTCCCATCAACGTTAGCAGTTTCGCGTTGTGACTCGCTAGTAGTCGCTTCTATCAAATCCAAGAGCCGCAGAAAAAAGCGGAAAGTTAGACTAGCCAGCCAAGATGCAAAGATTGAAAAATTAGTTCTTCTATCCACCGAATTCATCGGATATAGGAGGAACAGGATGAGATTCTGAGAATGCAGTGAAAGAAGGAAAGGTAACCTAACATGCCTTTTAGCCCAGTTGACGTATTGGCTGTAATATGCAAAATATAGCTGTAGCGAACAGGCACAAAAAGTAGCCTCCCCATAATACTCCCATTTTATTCAAAGGTAGAACGCTACTGACAACTCCAGGCTTCCACGCATGCTTGTTTGTTTACACCGAATACAAGCTGAAGTAAAAAACGAAAGTAGGCCTAACGTTTGCCTACTGCCCCCATCAATGCAGATATTTAAAAAAAATAAAATAAAAAAAGGATAAAAAAAAAATATATCTTTGATAGGTTGATGGGTTTTGTGGAAGAGAAAATTGACTGTTTTTAGTAGTAGGCTAGTATTAGGCAGTATGCAGTCAGATAGGTCACCATGGGCATATTTGGATTAGCTACAGATGGATTCACAAATAAATTAATTAGCCTACATTTGGCAGGATACTTGATATACAGGCTAAATGCAAATATGGCAATGTATTATATTATTTTACATTAACAAAATGTAGGAAAATAGAACAGACTGAAAATAAAGTAGGCCCTGATCTTTAAAATCCTGTTTCCTGTAGCCTAAATGTTGTCAGTCATTCTTAATATTCGCAATTGGTGCATTGGCATGTTTAACTGTTAGCTGCAGTGTAATGTTAGATGTGTAAGTTAAGTACAGAAGTGACTGTGCGCCCAAATTTTTGTCTGTGCTCCTAAATTTTTTTACTTGGGCGCACAAGTGCTCCTGGAAAAAAATGTTAGTGTAGAGCCCTGTATTGATGTATCTCAGAATAAAGGAATGTCCACAACATTAGTGATGTTTTTTTTTGTGTGTGTGAATGTATTTTACTTAACTCATTGAATGTAGCTGGATACTCATGAACGCATGTCTCTAATAGCCACATTAGGAGTAATTTTAGCAACACGTATTTTGTGTGGCCCATAACGACCCAGTAGATCATGAAAATGTGCCAAAATTCACATTCCTTGCTTATTGTTGGTACATTAATCCCAGATTGCCACTTATCCGAGATGTAAGAGTTCAGTATACAGTAGGTTTAAGGTCTGGGGCAGGGATTTGACATTCTGTGACTTCTTCATTGAGGGACTGCTTAGCAGCACTGTCCGGTTTCTCATTTCCCCTCAGACCAACATGGCCTGGGACCCAGCAAAAAACTACACTCAAGTTCTGGTTCTTTAGACGTTCTAGTTGATCAAGCTCAGCTTTGGTTGTACTTTTTGCGTGACATTAAAGCCTACTGGAAAGATTTTTAATTGCAATTTAATTTAATGCAATTTACGTTTATGATTAAATAAAATTAATTTATCCCTCTCACCCATAGTTTTCTATTTATTTACAAATGTACATAGGCCTACTGTAATTACATTTATAGTTATTCTACTGATCATACTATTCATCCTGCACATAGACTTATTCTTACTACTCTATGATGTTGTTTCTGCACTACAATGACACTGTTTCCACACTGCACATAGCTGTATGTTATGTACATATCTGTTATATATTTGTCATATTGAATATCCATAATTATTCTGTTTTATTATATTCTGTTAATACACTGCATCTATATTATTATTTCTACTATTATACTGTTACTGCTACATCTACATACATTATTCTACTTATTGTATGAGGTAACTGCTAACACACTGCACATATTTATATTTAATTCATATTACTCTAAACCACCTTCTGTAAATCAACTGTATACTACTGTCTACATTGCACTATATTTCTTGACCTGTCTCTGTATATTTCATCACCTTTCTATACTTTGCATCACATTGAATGCATACTGTACATGAATCACAACTAAGATCTTTGGTTGCTTTGAAGGCCAGTCGTTCTAAATGGATGGTTGCTATGGCCAAAGGCCAGTTCTATCTCTGCCGTTGTCAAGCGGGCATATCCTAACCTTATCTTATTTGAAGCATCTCTATTTTACTTAGCCTACTTCCATACAGCGAGTCCCATTAAGAAGTGGCCACTTCATTCACACTTACCGTGATCCACGCAGCAAGCTGTCACAGACTCAGGCGCTACTTTTAGGGCTAAAATGCTTCCTGAATTACTCTTAGTAAAAAAAAAAAATAGGAGTCCTAAAGTTACAAGCATCTCATATCAAATGACCATGGCATCACGCTAAGCAACATAAATCCCATACAGCAACATCTCCTCCCTAGCTTCTAGCCACACAAGAAATGAATAATGTTAAATCTCTGCTTAGCATGCTTCTCCGCTTAGCATTCTAATAACAGAAGGGGCACATTTATGTTGACCACTACAATATGACTCATTATATCTGTAACTGTATAAAACACTTACTTTAATAAAGGACCCACAACATCCAGCACATACACATAGAAACCGATATTTTAGGCACTTGGCCACGAACTCAAAACGTGTCTCTCTGAAGCTCTGTTCTAGAATCTTTGCTCTGTTGTTCCCAGAGTTGCTAGGCAACAACAAATAAACGAAATGACAGTCTTTGATACCATTGGTATCAAAAGTGTACTGAAAGATTACTTAATGGATGTGTGTGGTTTGCAATTAGAATAAACAAGAAATAACATTTATAATAATTTCCCATGATAAATTACATATTTGCACCTTCCTTACTTATGAAGCTCACTAATGCCACCGTATTTAGTAAAATGTAATACAACGTTGCCACCTAGCGTTCAGATGTATTTAACATTAACGTGACATTGCTTGCTTATTCTTTCGTCAACTCCATGCTTTTAGGAAAACAATCTTTTTATCATAGTTCCCTCTTCAATGAGCGATTACCAGCTCGTTTTTGTAACAGAGATAGCTGTTTATTGTCCCTAGGTTTACAGAAACACCTATTAATATCGTAGCCTATGGAGTGCTGCCGACCACTGTTCATTACGCCCAGAATGCCTTGCATGTCTTTACAACAAAACAACACAGTAAAACCTAAATGCCCGTAAACATATGCATTTGCATACTTGTAACATTTTTAATAATACTCTCCCATCATGATATTTAACAATAATGAAAAAATTAATTTGAATACCATCAATGTGAAAACAACTCTATTATGTAAGCTATATATAGCTACTGTTCTCCCTGCCATTTCAGTTCGTAAGTCCATACTATCCCATGGCAGAGCAAGGATTTCATGATTGGGCAAGGTTGCCCGGAGACATTGTGGTTGCCCAGAGGCATTGAGCATACTTGGAAGGCGTTGCGATAGAAGGTGAATGGTGCAAAGGTGAATGGGTAGAGTTACCAAATACCTGTGGGTGGTTTGCAAAATGATGGAAACTTTTGGAATATTTCTTTTTTTTTTTTAGCTTATGCACCCTCACATTGGAGTCCCCAGTTCATATACAAAATTTGGTATCGATATGTGACAGTGTTCCTGAGATATGGACGACTTCCTGTTTCGAGCTTCGCCAATCGATTTCGTTTTGGCTGTGACGGGCAAACGCTTTTCGAAAATCAAAAATCCTTCCGGTAACTTTTGTGAGGCTTGGTCCAAGGATAATGTACGTCAAGTTTCGTGGCGTTCGGACCAAATTTGTGACCTGTGAAAATTTAGTTTCGCTTTCTGTTCAATCCAATATGGCGGACGAACGACACGCCCACCTGACGTCATCTTCGCGACCAACTTACACCGGTACTGACCAGACGTTTTAAAGTTGGAACGGTGTCTCTGTCTCAAAGGGCCTAGGCGCTAGAGCTGACAAAAAATTAGGGAGACGGGAAAAATAATAAAACTTAAGAAGAACAATAAGTGTGCTGCTTTGCAATAATAAATATAGCTGCAAGCAGCAATGTGGGGGCCAAGCAGGCAGTTCAGCAGGCCAGATTTGCCATGCAACTCAATGCAGTGGCATCAGGCATATAGCATTAAGCAGTCACAGCAAGTTCCATGTCAAACAACCCAAGATTGGCTGAGTTACAAGGTCAAGTTTCACATCAAAACATAACTGATTTTGTGGGGCTGAACCAGGGCTGAGTGTCGCCGCCCCCTCCCCCAGCCAGCCCACCGCCGCAACCGCCCCTGCCCATCCCACCCCGTCCCACCCTTGCACGCACACATTAGAATGAACTAGATGGAACTTGCGGTCATCAGTTTCACATCAAAAATAAAAGATTGACTGAGATATGATCACACTTGCTGTGATTTAAACACAGAGGTCAAAAATTGACGTCATAGGGTGTGTTGAACTCGGCTTGTCCCAAGGATTCCAATGATACCTCATTTTGCCATTCGGGTCAACAGGTCAAAAGTTACGTCCGTGAACACAAGTCCAACTTTGGCCTGTTGGTGGCACTAGAGCGCTTGAGGTGCCGGCATGAAACTTGGTGAAATGAATTATTGGACTGTCCCCAATTAGTGTGCAAAATTGTATAACTTTTTACCAGACGGTTCTATGGGCTGCCATTGACTTCCATTGCAAAATAATGCGCATCAGCAACTATTGGCCAAAATGCATTTTTGTCAATTACGGAGCCCCCTAGAGGTCAAATGTCACCAAATTTTTTGAGCGTCCTCCCGATGTGATCTGAGGTACATGTACTAAGTTTGGTTTTGATACATGAATGCGTTGCTGAGATATGAAATCACTTCCTGTTTGCGCTAGAGCTCAAATTTTGATTGGCTGGTACAGGCCAAAGCTTCCGTCAATTGTTCCAGAAAGCAATGCACTCATCAGGCATGGTCTGAAGATGGTCTCTGCCAATTTTGGTGAGGAACAGATTAAATTTGTGACCTGCCAAAACTTTTTTGTGTTTTTGATTTAATCCAATATGGCGGCCGAATCAATTACGATGACATCACAAGTTGGCTTGGGTCGGCCTAAGGACCTTCAACAATAGTACCAGACACCACTAGTGGGTTTTAATTCTAAGCAAAACTGCTGCTACAGGCCAAAAGTCATGTTTCTTAATTACAGCGCCCCCTAGAGGTCAAAGGTCACCAGATTTCTTGAGCGTCCCCCTGATTGGGTCCTGAGTCCATGGACTAAGTTTGGTTATGATAGGTGAATGGGTTGCTGAGATATGAGCTCACTTCCTGTTTATGCTTCGCCAAAAATTTCGATTGATATTACGGGTGAACAGTTATAGTTCAAGATGAAAATCGATAACTTTTGTGCGGCTTGGTCTGAAGGTGTTATGTGCTAAGTTTCGTGAAAATCGGACAAACTATGTGAGGCGGAAACTTTTAAAGGTTTTGACAAAATCCAAAATGGCAGAAAATCCATCATGGCGGAAACTGACGTCATAGGGTGCGTTGAACTCGGCTTGGTCCAAGGATTCCAAAGATACCTCATTTTTTTGACAATTGGGCATACGAGTCAAAAGTTACGTGTATGCGGAACGCATGTCCAACTTTGGCCTGTTGGTGGCGCTAGAGCGCTGGAGGTGCCGGCATGAAACTTGGTGCAATTAATTATTGGCCTGTCCCCAATCAGTGTACCACATTTCACAACTTTTCACCAGTCGGTTCTATAGGCTGCCATAGACTTCAATGGCGGAAGCGTAATAATAATAGGGAAGAAAAGATAGAATCACTAAGGGTTGCCCTGCAGCTTCGCTGCTTGGCCCCCAATAACAATATAATAATAAATAATAAAGTAATTGTAATCCATGTAACTGTTAATGTTTTTTCTTATTTAATTTTCAGGACAACTGGGATTCTGGCTCTCCAAGGTCAGGGGACCATAGACCTTTATATCAAGTGGCAGGGGAATGATATTTGTAAGAAGTTTCTTTTCATTTATGTTTTAAATGTTCATGCACATGTTCATTATTGTTTTATTTTATTTCAATATTGCCATTGTGTTAATCATTGCTCTTTAAAACGTGCAAATAAGGTTGGTTATTTTTTTTGACCGTATTTTATCAATTCACGTTATTGTTCCATCATGTTAACTTTGAATAGTCTAATGGCGTGTCGTCCATTATCCCTAACTTATGTTGTACCTGTTTTGTCATGTTCCTGTTCACCAAATGTCTTAAATAAATAACTGTTTAAACAATTTCTTGTTGTCCCAGACCCAGCTCTTTAGAGAGCATCTCCTCTCATAGCACCACTTACAACAAGTCTTGCTGATCCTAGCACTTATCAGCCGTCTTGAACTGACACTCAACTGTTTAAAAACAGCACTCACTGACACACTTATTCTTACTGTACTCTACCGTTTTTAAATTGTCCTAAAACTTTAAAACTTAACTGTTACCATGTTGTTAGTCGCTTTGGTTAAAAATGCGCCAGCCAAATGTAATGTAATTGTAATATTTCAGAATATGGGTGATTCTATTAATGATAATTAATAGCTAAAAAAACACAGCTCAAAAAGTACAGTACCTTTAAGGTAAAATTAATTCACAGTAACTTACTGGCAACAATTGGCCAGTAAGTTACTGTGAATACGTTTTACAGTAAATGTACTGTACTTACATTTACAGTAAATACATAAAATACTATAAATAGAAGTACAGTACCTTTACTGTAAAACGTATTCACAGTAACTTACTGGCCCATTGTTGCCAGTAAGTTACTGTGAATTTTACGGTAAATTTTTTACAGTGGTAGCCTGTCTAGTTGCCCAGCATCCTTCTTCTTTGTGCTTCCTCCCCAGCATACCACAGCATAGAAGAGGACACTGGCAACAACAGATTGGTAAAACATCCTGAGTAGCTTACTGCAGACATTGAAGGACCGCAGCCTCTTCAGGAAGTACAGCCTGCTCTGCCCTTTCTTGTAGAGTGCTTCAATATTGGCTGACCAGTCCAGTTTATTGTCCAGGTGTAAGCCCAGATACTTGTAGGTGTTTATCACCTCCACATTGACCCATCAATGAAGACTGGTAGCAGAGTGGGCTTAGACCTGCGGAAATCCACCACCATCTCCTTGGTCTTCGAAGTGTTGAGTTGAAGGTGGTTGAGTTTGCACCATTGCACAAAAGTCATCCACCAGGCTCCTGTAGCCTACTCCTCCTCTTGCTCGTCCCTGATACACCCCACAATTGCAGTCTCGTCAGAGAACTTATATAAACTGAAAGATGAATTTGTGTCATGTGAAGCAATACTCACTATTTCAGTCTCTGAAATCACAATGAGTGCAAGTTTCTACTTCTCCATCAAGGGTGGACACATCCTTTATCCATTGAATGACAAAAGTGCAAGGGAGGTAGCCTAGGTGCCAGCCGAATTTAGCCCCACCCACAACATTTGAGGTTCTGCCTAAAATCTGAGTATGACGCGTCAAAAGCTACAAGGGAGGCCTAATCAAATTATTATCTGGTTGAACAAAATTCAGTTTCAGCCAAACCTACTTTTTTGTGGTGACAAAACGTGCCTAGACTTCATTGTAGCCTACTTAGCCCAAAACCAAAATGATAGCACTGACCGCAAAAAAAAGGACCTCTGCAAGCAAGCCAGGTGAAAACAACAATCTATAGCCTAGTTCAGGGCTATTCAATTAGTTTGTAATGAGGGGCCGGAGACAACTGAGGGGCCGGAGAAATGCGGCCTGAAATATGAGTAGGCTAATCACATTAACAGCTGTATATACAATGAAGTACAACAGCAGCAATATGGGTGTTCAAATGTTGTATTTTGTACATGCATAACATCATTACCCAGTTGTTGGTGGCTAATATGGAATTAAATATGTGATAACAGATAACAGTAATGGAATCTGTGCTTTGCACAGTAACTGTTAGGTCCAAGATTTCCAGTGAGTAGCCTACAAACAGGATTCAAACACTGTTCAGGTGAATTAAATGTGTAATCAGTCGCATATGTAGCTCTTCTGACTTATAGGCCTACTTGTTACATTTGACGTTCCCACCATTTAAATGAGATGACCGTGACCTCTAGATTTTTTTTAGCAGTGCAGGCCAGTCAGAATAGCCTAATAACTAGATGTACCGCATAGCGGTACAAAATATGACCGCCGCTCAGTCCTGTACAGCCGTTCCGCGAAAATAAATCACACTTCAATTTGTCTCCACATTTTACTCCATCCCCCACTCTTGAAACTTTTGTGTATGCTTGTTTGGCATGCCTGAGTGTGTGTGTGTGCGGCTGCACAGAAAGTAGCCTACTGGTGCTGAAAAGGTGAATAGATTGTAGAATAGCCAAAGAAGATGTAGCATTGTTATAAAACCTTTAAAATCTCTAAACAATCACAAGTAGGGCAGTTCATCACAGTTCATCCATTGCAACTGGATTGATGAAAGGTCACTTACACCTGTAGGCTACATTGTATTTGGGAAAAGCAAAAGGTATCAGCATAATGTTATTTATTTATTTATTTTTTTATGTATTTATAAACAAAACATCTCTGTCAGTTCCATGCCGTTTTCAACAGCTATCAAAACAAAGGTCATTTTTTGGATGGATGGATTTTTTTTGTGAATGTTTCTTCTTCTACATAAGATTTTAGTCATCTTTAGTTCATGTAATACTTTATTGTCAATGCACAAATTAAGTAACAGTAGTCTGAAAGCGTTATTGTTAATGCACAAATTAAGTAACAGTAGCCTAGTCTGAAACGAAATGCTGTTTTACATCTAACCAGTGGTGCAAATAACTGACATGTCCAAATGGGCCTTGATGAAATGCGTCGCTAGACTGTTCATACACATTTTAACGGGCCAAAGTTGAAGAGCTTTTGTCCGTTATTGTTAGTGCAAATATAGGCTGATTCATATTCCCTTGCATTGTTTAACTGAGGTCCATGGCTAGTCTGGCTTTCATCAGACCAAGCTCAATCTTTTAAGAAATCAAAAAATAAATAGCGGGCAGATCAGGCTGGGTTCACCCAGCCTAGTCCATAGGCACCCGATATTGTTTAATTTTCCGATTGAGATATACACGCTCTAAATGCAAAAATGCATCAGGGAGTTATGACAAAACGGTAACTAACAAACTAGATCCTAATAGAAAGTTGTTAGCTTCCCTAAGATACAGGTAGGATTATAAGGTAGGCCTATTTACAACAGAAATTGCCAATAGGCTATGCTTGCTGACACAAATAAAATCTCCTTTGGAAACCAATGGCTTCACCCTTACAGTATCAAAGCGGACTTAAACTGTCATATCGTGGCGAAAAATTGTAATAACATTCAAGCAGCTCCATGAGTCAAGGAAAGCGAATGAAGTAGCCACTTCTAAATGGGACCCACTACACAGTAGCTTAAGGTGTGTTGCTAAAGCAGCCATAATGAAATGAAGGTGTCATTGTTTGGATACTTCACACACGCGTGCTTTTAATTTCACAAGACTACAACTACCAAGCTGTAATCAAAGCACATCGATTCCCCTCTCACACCATGCACGCACTTAAAACAAAATAAACTGGCGTCTCAGTCTCAATGCGCATGTATAGGCAAAACTGTATCAGACCGGTGTAACGTTGGTAAATCTTCCATTGCACAGAATGATTTTGTAGCGTGCAATTAATGACAGTCGAAAAGATACAAACAGTGCTGCTATACATTTGCTTTGGTATAACCGCATTTATAGTTTTCTACAAATGCAATAAATCAAATGCCTCCATCACTCAACCAAAGCTAACGGTAACATTACCTAGGTCCTTATTGATATTACAAGATTAACGTACCTGCAGTAAAAACCAAGCATGTCCGATAAACATCCTGAGATTTATTTAGGCTTCAAGAAGAAATGGGAATTACACTTCATGTGAACATCGTCCTATCCTTATTAGATGTTCGCTGCAGTAAATTACAGTCCTTGTATGAAGCGTCCATTGTTTTTTCCAACCCACTTTTAACGTCCAACAAAATTACGTCTCACTGCAACGATGCGCCATCTAGTGGACAAACGACTACTTCTCGCCAATACTGAAAATGCAGCCATGATGATGATGATGAATATTTATTTTGGCTTTCTTTTAATCCTACTGAACCCCGGGGACGAAATGAAATTTTTCCGTAAAAGTCTAGTGGGGCTACATACCCACCAAATTTCAAATACCCCGGTGGTTCGGTGTCCCGGGTATCAATGACCAAAAATTCAGGGGAGTAGATGGCGGGGAAAAATTCTTAATTGTGTGCATGTGTGCGTGTACAAATTTATGTTTATGTGTGTGGGTGTGGGTGTGTGTGTGTGTGTGTATGTGCGTGCTTGTGTGTTTGCCTGCGTATGTGTGTTTGTGCATGTGCATGCATGCGTACATATGTCTACTGTGTGAGGATGTGTCATACGTATGATTACTGTAAATGTATGTGTGTGCGTGTGTATCTGTTTATACACATGTGTGCACATGAAATGGGTTAACATGACCCCTGGAGGCAAACATACGGAAAAAATTGGTCATCCTAGGCCATACAGTTCTCAAGATATTCACAGAGAACTGTGTCTGCCCCTACCCCACTCCTTTGGGGGGGTCCAGTCCAGCGGGGGGGGCTACAGATCAAAAACGAAGAATGACGGTTCCATGCTATCCATGTGGGGGTACATGCCCACCAAGTTTTGTGTACCCCGGTCTTTCAGTGTCCCGGGAATCCTTGTTGGTGTACGTCACTAAATGTACACATAAATTATTTTATTGTAAGGCCCCCCATGAACGAAAGTACACAAAACTTGGCATGCATTCGGAGGGTGTCATAATGATCCTACACTTTTAATTTCGTGCAGTTTTGACCTTGTCAATAGAGATATTGTGATGAAAACACCTAATTTTTTACTTTTAATTTTTTAACTAGGTGGCGCTATACATGAAATAAGTGGTAATGGGATGGGTTGACATGCCCCCTTAAGACCAACATACATAAAAAAGGTGGACCTCCTAGGCCCTACGGTTATCGAGATATTCACAGAAAACTGTCTCCGGCCACCTACAGGCCAGTTGGTGTATAGTAACATAAATTAATTTATTGTGTGGCCCCCCATGAACGGAATTCCACAAAACTTGGCGTGCATACAGAGGGTGTCATAATGATCCTACAATTCCAATTTCGTGCAGTTTTGACTATGTTAGGTCACAGATACCTTCAATTACAACACCTCATTTTTACTTTTTTGTGTTTAACTAGGTGGCGCTATACATGAAATGAGTGGTTATGGAATGGGTTGACATGGCCCCTTGAGATCAACATATAAAAAAATGGTCCTCCTAAACCCTACAGTTTTCGAGATATTCACAGAAAACTGTGTTTGCCCTACCCTCCTTTCGGGGGTCCAGTCCAGCGGGGGGGGGGGGGGGGGGGGGGGGGGGGGAGCTTACAGATGGTTCGATGGTTCCATGCTATCCATGTGGGGTTACATGCCCACCAAGTTTCGTGTACCCCGGTCTTTCAGTGTCCCGGGAATCATTGACGGAAATTTGGGCATGCGAAAAAGAAAAAAAAAAAAAAAATCTGACTAAACCTATATGACCGCCGCTTCGCTGCGCGGCGGTCATAATAATAACACGGGGGTCCAGGGGTGTCTCCCCCGGGAATTTTTTTATTTTCTGGTTGCTAATCACACTATTTTAACATGTTTTGAGAGGGACAGGCCCATCTTTTTTCTGACGCACCTCACGTTACCCCATGCATTAAACCTATGTCACTGCTTGAATAAATGAAAAACATAGCCTACTGAACATGGGCATCGTCATAGTTCACGATGACAATGAAAACGTTTAGCCTACTTGGTTTCTGACAGAAATTACGTTTTGTGCTAACATATTGTAGAAACACAACCACGGGCTTTATTTGGTGAACGGAGGTGCAAATCATCTCCTTTACTTTCTTTGGTTATTATAGTCTCGATTCACTTTAACCACAAAACGTTTTGCCGTCGTCACATTTACAAATATGCAATTTACCTTAAGCTATCAGTGATACTTTTTTGCTACTTAATCGCAACTGAGTGCGCATTTAATGTTATGCCACATTATTTCCAAGAGGCCTTTAGACGGGCTAATTTCTGACTTCACTAGACTATAATTGCATTTGTTTATGTTGTAAGACGTGAAGAAATGAAGGACATCGGCAATAGCCAGGCTACTATATAGAAATACTTTGAGTCGGATCTGCTCCACCTTTCCACCAAGTTTTGCGGAAATTGTGCCCGTGTTTTTTTGCGATATTGTTGACAGAAACTATTTGTGTGGTGCAACCTGTTAAATATTAGTAGGCTAGTACATAAACTCCAACGTGGCAATTTAGGTTGAAACTAAACTATGGCACTTACGTTCAGCTTATGTACTAATGTAATGAATTGTAATGTAGCCTAACTTGTTCAATGGGCTGAGGTGCAGTGGCTGCAGGACTAAAACAAGCGAGAGATGCAAGAATGGAGAACAACAGCTCATGTGCTTGCTAGAGATTAGGCCTACTTTTTTTTTTTAAAGGGCCAGTAGAAATGACCTCGCGGGCCGCCAATTGAAGAGCCCTGGCCTAGTTGATCCAACAAAAAGCATCAATTGCTTTGTAGGCTAATAAATTATTGCCCTATCACAATAACAACACGTTTATTCCATATAGCCTATTATTTATATCACAAATAGTCTTCTTTATCGTGCTATTAAGAATGTGTTTGGATGTTGTTGGAATGGTTGCATTATAAACACATAACGTTAGGCTCCTGTCTCGACGGCCTATAATCCCAGTTCACGCTCCCGGCTGAACAACTGAAAGCTTGGTGAATTGAGTTTCACGAGGACATTGCTGGGACAGTCTTGCCCATAGACTGTATATAGAACTATATCTATGGTCTTGCCAATTAGACCAATATTTACAGGCCATGTTGGGCTACTTTTCTATCCAAACAGGCGAACTGTGGTTTATATTGCTGGAGATATAGCTGTAAGGTGTTTCGTAGTAGTTTTTTTTTTTTTTAACGTTTTACAATAAGGCTACTGAACCGAAAGCCATTTTCATTGCACGTCTTGCACCACCGGCTTCACTGGATCGGTACGGTAGCGCCTACTGTGACATCACGGTCGCTTCCTGCTTTATATCTTCCTGAAGTAGATGCTGGTAGCTACGGAAAGCCATGGATTAGGGTCTATGTTTATGTTCCTTTGAATTTGATTAAGGTTGGCTTGTTTCCAGGAGACTGAATATACGTGAACGACAGAAAGATAAAATCGGTAAGTGCATTGGTTAATATAAAATACACATCCCTAAAAGAACTGTAACGTTATAACCTCGAGTGAATATAGATAGCTAGCTACCAAGTCAGCGTTAGCTATCTAGCTAAACTCGCTCCCAGCGGATAGCTGGAGTGCTAACGTT
This sequence comes from Alosa alosa, assembly GCF_017589495.1. NCBI lineage: Eukaryota > Metazoa > Chordata > Actinopteri > Clupeiformes > Clupeidae > Alosa > Alosa alosa. The sequence goes on from NC_063189.1 coordinate 34,681,380, forward strand.
AGCTAAGAAGCGAGTAGGCTATCTGGTCAGACAAAAGGGTTTGGCCCAGCTAGCTTCATCATTAAGGATTCGAGAAAGTCAGAGTCTTTACACACTGTTCACAATCAGTTGAAATAGTAGGTAATTAGGTTTTATTATTCGGGTTATTGATGCCTTTGTAAACGTTTTACAAATATCACGCAATATTACCAGCCTGTGAAATCGGTGTAGCTGAAGGTGGCTAGCACTACCCTAATAGACTAGCCGGTTTTAATCACAAGCTAGCCAGCGACCTGATATAGTAGCAAGCTAAAGCTGAGTAATTAGCCCTATGCGCCTAGTCGGGCTACGTTTAGTAGTTTATTCCACACAGAGCAATTTTTGACGGTCAGAGATATAGTTTCCTAGTAAAGTGAAAGCAAGAAGTATCTAATCCTGGCCAAACTCGCTGGCAACGTGTTCCAAATTCAGGCAGTTTTCACGATAACATTGGAACTGAAAAGAGAAACGTCAGTAACGTTAAAGGTAGCAGGCATATCTGCTGAACAAATTTAGCCACCGACCGCAAACATTAACAACAGGAACACTCATATAACACATTCAAAGCCTGTTAATATGCATGGCTATGGCTACGGCTACGATAAACTGTAGACGGGGCACGGTTGCCCATCTAGTGTAGTGATATGTTGGACTGTTGGCTAACTTTAATCCGCTTTAAGCGAGATTCCCTGTGGGCGCTCATTAAAATTATGAACAACTACTACAAGCAATAGCCTACAAGTTGCTATCAGTCAAGTCCATTTGGTATTTGTGTTTATTTGACTTGGTGCAGTAACACCATGCACACTTGTAGGTAAATGCTATGGTTAGTGCTATCTGTGAATATCAAATCCTCATCACATGAACAGGAAAATATATTTAATTCTCATCTCTTCTTTTGTGCAGCAGACGGATGGAGAATGATGCCAGAGGGAGTGCAGTTTGACCCATTGGTTGGCTCTGTCACCATGTACCAGCCCAGAACCTGATGCCCATGCTCGCCACATTTGTTGCCATGGATGCAGAGGACTACCTGCTCCCAGAAGACTCTCTGGACAGCCCAGAATATGGCACTCCCAGCTCTCCTCTGGCGTCCTCCATGGAGGTAAGGCAACCATTGGGTGGATGTCACAAACTGAGGGTTCGTCTGTCTGTCTGTCCTGTCAGACTCCAGACTTTGTAAATCTCAGAGATACAATTTCTGAATAGCAGGCAACTTAGAACTAATGCTGATGTGATGTGAAACAGGCATGGGCATGGACTAATTAGATCATCTGTGCACTATGCTAACTCTATTCTTGGGGCAGTGTGTCTGACAAAGACTTATGTTCATATAACTTTACTTTCCTTTATAAACACCCCCCTTTGTGGAGTGAACATAATGAGCCCTCAGCACGGCCTGCATGTCTGTCTGTATCTTCTCTATGCCTCTTTTCATCCCTCTGTTCATCTTGTATGCCCTGCAGATACTCTTCATCCATTGTGTGAACAGCTGTGGTAATGACATGTTAGCCTATGGTTCCTTACCTTGGGTTTAACTAAGGGGAAACTTGCCACCTATCTTGCAACTTACGTGCACAAATGGGTATTTTGATGTATATTGCACTCTTACTTATCACTTATTTTTGGCTGCAGGGGCTAAGAGTTTTGTGTTGAAATATTCATTCATTATGAATGAATGTAATATAATAGGGGAATACAAGTATTGTGTGATTAAGTGAAAATAAGCATGTGTGGGCTTTATATATTCGTGGTTGGATCATTGTCCAAGTGACCATTCACTTTAACAGGGTGCACAAAGTCAAGGTAATTGGTGTTGCTGTATGCCTGGTTTTGCACCAGTACCAGGTGTTTATGTACACATTGGGCAATGTCTTGTGCATTTATATTTTTTCTCATTTTGTTTTTGTAACTTGTTAATTCCATCTTTTTCAGAGTCCAATATTTCCCTCAAACTCTTGGGGATTGTCCCAGCAGACTGCATATAGTCAGCAGTTCCCTATGCAATCTGAGAGGTGAGTTCTTGCCTGTTGTCTATGGGAATTCTACCCACTTCGGCTTCAGATAAGTTAAGGAATCATGATTCACTTTGTATGAGTTTAACGTATGGTGCTGGTGTGTACTTCTTACATGACATCTGCAATGACATTGTCTGTGTCGTGGAGGTACCTGTTGCCATCTGATAATGCTTACTTTCAGCTTGTACTTGTGTGTGTGTGTGTGAGCGAGAGATAAGATCTAGGGAAGCTTCACATGGCTTACTCCCAGGGATATGGTGTGTTTGTGTGTATATATACCGGTAAATCATTTTACTTGTTTTAACATAATTGACCTGAAAACTAGAAAAATGTTTTCCACATCATTTGCAAAACATGGCATCTCCACACCAGATATAAATGAAGAATGGTTTCTTACCTTGTTGTAAGTAGCTTGGTTTCAGTATGCTTGGGTTCCTTACCCAGGACCACTCCTGACTCCGTAGTCTCTCCCACCCCTGGGCTCCCTACAGAGATGTGTCTCTCAAAGGAAAAATAAAACTCATGGTAACTCTGTTACCATGGGAGCTGAACCTTGCCATGGCTGAAACCGACTTTACATCTCTACCTATACATTTTGTCCTGTGATCAAATGAGCTGTGACCTTTATCCAGTTGGAAATCTGGTGAAAATGATTTATGAATGTTACATGCATTGTGAACAACTAGCATTGTTACCATTGCTATCATTTGCTTTCAATCAGGGTTTATCACCTTCATATCCACAAGCTTCAAAAGTCTGAATATATGGGCCTTTTGAAAACAAAATGGATAGTTCAAATAGGGTTTTCAAGTATAGGTATACTTATCTGCTTGTTGTTGTCGGTGGTGGTGGGGTATTTGGTGAATTTTAATTTAGTTTGAAGAACCCCGAAGGAGGTCCCTGGCTATAACAATAGCAGACTCAATATCCAGTCATATGGATCACCTTGGTGGTCGCTTAGTCCAAAATCTCAGACATTTCACTCTCTGCACATGACACTGAAACAAAGCAGACTATATTGCTACATATTTTTATGAAAATGGCATCAGTATTATACAGTATCATATCACCTTAGTTTCTTTAGTATCATAGTAGATGGAAACCTTAAAGCAGTCAGTTGCATTTTGATGCTGCCATCTAAAAGAACTTCTCACCCAGTAACTTCTCACCTAGTAAACAATACCTGGTCTTGTCTGTATATGTTTACCAGGCAGTACAGCTCAACCTCTTCAACTGTGACGCCAATGGATGTGTTCAACTCGGCACCCTTCCATGATGATTTTGACCTGACCAGGAATGATTTTCCTCAGGTAAGACTTGGAAGATAAGAAGGAAATATTGCTTAATTTGGGGTGGGGTGCTGTGCCTTTACACAATATTGGTGCATTTGAAGTAAACTTAACACTATTGTTTTCTTTCCAGTAGCACGCACTGAACAATAAAATGTTGATCACAAACCCTTTTTAGGCTTATGTGTAGGTTTTGTAAAACCTAAGTGTTGTATTATAGTTCAGTGTCCCACAGAATTGGATTCAATTTGTGGCGGTAGCTGACTTGGACAACGGGGGGGGTGGGGGGGTATTATGATCGTCTTGGTAGTGTAGGTCTAGACGTTCGTGAGTAACACAGTTAAAAGGTTGCTGATGTGTGGATACAATTCATAACGTTTTCTACATAGTTAAAATAAAGGTTCGTACTTCTCCTTGGGACTTTTGAATTTTGGAAAACACTTTTCCATTTACATCGGGATTTTGCAAACATTCAGTGTCAGTCAATAAAATGAGCCCTTCAATGAAATTGACAAGCAGCTGTAAGTAGGCTAAGCATGCTAAATTCGACATCCAAACAGTATTCTAACGTTAGCTTTGAGATACTGCTTGATTGCATAACTTAACTGAAGTTTAGTCTCTTTATTGAGCTTACTATGTTGTGATAAGACCTTAGCAGAGTTAACTTCAATGCAGCAGTTTTGAACAAATTTGCTATATGGTCCGCGATGCTAAAAGCGATTTAATAGCAATTTAGCCAGGCGTCTTCTATGCAATGCTTATGTGGCAACAACAATCCTTCAACAATGCGTGAATATTTTGTTAAAGGCACATGCAGAGGAGGGGAGCAGGCTGCGAGTTGAGAGCGGGCGGGTAAGGAAAGGCTGCGTGCGTAAAAAGCGCAGCTCAATGGCAATGCAAGGATTTGATCTTATATTTAATTTAAATTAAATTAAACATAGAATATTAATCTGTGGCGGCCGATTTTGATTTCGTGGCGCCCCGCCACAGATTAGTCAATGTATGTATGTTTGTAGTTTGTCTGGCAGGAGTGGAAATAGTAAATCGTTATATACCACCAGCCACTTACATCTTTTACCTGGTGCTAATTTCCACCCTATTTTCTAGCACGGAAATCAATTATTGTTGTTCATTATGTATTCTTTTTGCCATTAAGTGATTGGAAATGAGTGCGTTTGGAGAGGGCCTCCACTTTAAGACTAGTAATTTATTTTAATAAGTTTAGTAAATTAGTAGTTGACGCATAATTATTTGATAAATTATTTGTTCCTGCTCCTGATAGATGTTTCTTCTCACCTAAATTTCACGTGTGTCTGTGTCAGTGTCGGCTGTAACTTAGTTCAGGTCCTAGTGAGTGGATGTTGAAAATGTCATTGTGTTTTTTTTTTCTATCATAACCCACTGCACTGTAAGGTCCTGTGCTTTGTGAAAGTCCATCTTTGAGTGAGGGATATAGGGGTCTCTGTATGATCTAGTGTACTAACATGATGACCACTGCTCAGCTTATCCCATGTAGGACGTGAGTGTCTTGCAAAGTGTCATCAATGAACCTAAGCCTAACCCAAGCCTAACCTGTGCTTTCCGGTGTTTGAAAGTGAACACTGTTCACTGCCATCATTTAAAGCAATTTTCTGATCCTTGTTCTGCAAGTCAGAACTTTGAATTATGAGCCTATGGAAGGGGTATCATGGAGTCTGATGCCTGCTTACGCCATCCTATATTATTTTTAACCCCTTTTTTTGAAAACACACGCACCCCGTACCCAGTGAATGATTCTTTGTGTAAGTGTGTTTGTTTCCTGTGTGAGGAGGAAGTGGGAGGATTCCCTGTGGGCAGCTCTGGGGTCGCTGTCTTGAGGCCGAGGGAGTGAGCGAGCGAGCGCTCATGCCGAGGCCCCTCAGGAAACACTGGGTCATTCTTTGTGTCACAAACACACTGGCAGGATCTGTCTCTGCTGCTGTGCAGAGTCTGTCCTCCCTCGCTCGCTCGCTCACTCACTCCTCACTCACTCCTCACGTCTCCTCCAGATTGCAACAGTCTGGTCTTTTTCCCTTTTCTCAAGGCGTTTGTTCACTTTGTCCTGAATTGGTAGCTGCGTTTGTGAATTTCATAAGTACAGCATGTCCTTCCCTGGAGTGTCTGGGCTTTGTGAGCTGCATGTTTGAAACGGTCAGTTGAGGACCTGCTGCCAGATCCACCTCTTGCAGTGGTGACAGACAGTACTCACTGACTGTCTTTATAATGTTGCGGATGCAGCGTTGCCTTGGCCAACCAAATAGATGGGACGTTATCCAGTATGATAAAGTGCTGCTACTCTGATCAGTTAAACAAAAACATCTCAGGGTTTCAGACATAAATGATTCAGAATGTGCACTATAGCATGAGGCGCCCTTGACTGGTATGGCCTGTACTGCTGCTATGCAGTGTGGTGGCCAGGCCATTCGAATGGCAATTTCAAATGCCTACTTTGAAAAAGGACAGTAAACGCTGCAGTGTATTCCATAGAGATGGAGGCATTAAATGTAGCCAGTCTCTTGGTGGCAGTGCTGCAAATGGGAGATTAGAGTGTGTAGCTAATGTGAAATGGTTCTCAGGTTTCTGCGATTCTAAATGCATCATGTTCTCTGGGGAGGGCATTAGAATGTTTGGGTTTGTAGTTTTTTTTTTAGGGCAAGCTTGATGTCAGAGCTGTAGAGACGTCAAGCCCTTATCTCGTCCAAGCAGACCCATCTAATGCCTTATTCAATCATGGCGGCTACAGCACAGGATAAGCCCAGACTAGAGTTTCCCCTCCTCCTTGCTCGGGGTTATGCGGCATAACCAATACTGCACAAAATAAATAAATAAATAAATAAAAGCAATAGGCTTCCACAGATAAATTAATGGAATGTCCTAGTCTATAATATATTATAATTTGTATGTTTTAGCTCATTGACTTGCCTGTACCTTTTCATTTATGACTACTTGCTTGTAACTCTTAATTTATGTGGTTATTTCCTTTTGTTTAGGGTGGGTGGGGGAGATGGCCATTTTGTTTCTTTCAGCTGCACTAGCTGCATGCTAAATCCTTCCTTTAAGACCATGGGTTTGTGTTGATGACCTGGGTGAAACTGAAGCTTTCAGGGAGCCCTTGGAGCTCAGATGTAATCTGTAGTAGCTGTGGGAAATGGCATGCCGTCTACAAAGCCTGGCATGGTGAAGGAATGTGGTCTTGGAGGTCTGTACCTGAATATGAAGACGACTCCACGCATAGATGTCAGTCTGTGCGTGTTATCCTCCGCCAGTTTAGGAGAACAAGGGCTTAGAAGGAGGTCTGTGTCTGGCATTTTGCATTTAATACTACCTCTAGGCTGCTGCTTCCAAGTGTCGAGAGAAGGCTTAGAAGGTTGTCCTCCATGTTGTTTGGCCTGTGACCCTGTCTGTGTGTTTGTGGTAATTGTTGCCATCACGTCACCTCTCGAGCTATGCTGGTGGTTAATTGTGAAGTAATTACTGGCCTTCAGTATCTGACCTTTGTGTTCTAGTGGGGCTTTTCGACCACACTCATAACTACAGTAGCTGAGTTAAATGTGAGCTCCTGTCGCGCTCCCTCATGACTTGCTTCCCATGCAGATCAGTATGGGAACATATCAGTTTTCCAAGTAAGATGGAATTGAGTGATAAAGTGGCTGTGCAGACTTGTAAAGACCATCTTGGCCGGAAGCCACGTTTGAAGTAATACACTTAACTCACTCCGTCTATGTCTGTTTGTCTGTCTCTCTTTCTCTCTCCCCTCCTGCTCCCCAACACACATGCACTCTCGCATACACACACACACACACACACACACACACTTCATATAGTAATAAATTGAGAATCATGGGATTGAATGGTCTGGTCTTATTTGCAGCCATCATCTACAGCTATTATGCAATTACAGTAATGCTATGAAGCCTTGTACAGTCATAGTAGGGACATATGCCTCTGGTGAACTAAATTGCCCCCAATCATCATTATTTACACACTATTATTGAGCTGCCTAGTAGCCAGACATACAGCACCTGTGTTGTGTTATCTCCAGTATAATATGCCGCTTCTGCTTCAGAATAAGTGAGATTGTATGCAGATGACAAATGTTCAACGATGGTTGAATTTTAGATCAACTTCTGCTCTCATTTTTCTCTCTCTCTCTCTCTCTCTCTCTCTCTCTCTCTCTCTCTCTCTCTCTCTCTCTCTCTCTCTCTCTCTCTCTCTCTCTCTCTCTCTCTCTCTCTCTCTCTCTCTCTCTCTCTCTCTCTCTCTCTCTCTCTCTCTCTCTCTCTCTCTCTCTCTCTCTCACAGGAACTCATTGATGAACTCTCCAACAACTCCTTGTTCTCCTCTCCACGTGACTCGCTGTCAGACTATGGCGCAGACAGCTTGCCACACACCTCCACTGCCATGGTGGCCTGGGGCAACATCAACACGTCTGGCATTAGCCAGAGAGAGGTAACACACACACATACATATATATATATATAGATAGGGGGGAGAAAATATTGATTTGGCAGTATATCATATCTTCTTTATGCAATATGTTATTGAAACGCTGCTGCCAAATATCCTCCACCATCAGTGATTTGAGTCACTACATTTATCCTTCTGGTGGCACTTATCAAATGAATGAGGGTAATCCTCTGCACATTGTTGATGGGATAGACATTAGGCAAAGAAGGAACTCCAATTCAGAGGAATAACTCTTTCTTCATTTACACAGATATGGTGATGTATCATAGATGAATCGTTTTGCAATGTATTGAGTATTGCCGAATCAATGTATTGTGGTGATATTATTGTGGGCAAAATACCATGACCGTATATAGATTAGTGAGTTACTGTGATGCCCACCCCATACTGTCTATATTTATTCCATTAGTGACATTGACGTGTTGTGTGCTTTTGAATGGAGCAAATAGACTTCATCATCTTTGTCATCTACATGTAGATATATGTCAGTATCCAGTTGTTTGTTGACATCATTCATTCCACCATCGGCAGAGCCTGAGCAGAACTCATGACTTGAGTAGTCTGGACGACCTGTCAGCCATCATCAACACACCACCACTGGGAGGATTCCAGGTAGCCCCGGGTCTACCTCGTAGCCCTCCTCCTTTGTACATGATCAGCCTCATCCACCCATCCATCCCTTGTTCTCCTCCTGTTTGCTGCTCTGCTCATGTACCCTTTCATGCACATACTCTGTTCATGTTCATTTGCATCAGTGCGCTCCCATGACTAATGGAGTGGTGTCAGTTATGTCAGGGGGAGTCCAGGGCAGGTGAGTTGTGATGGCCACATAAGCTGATTTTTCTTTCTTTCTTTCTTTCTTTCTTTCTCTCTCTAGCCCTCTGCTCCAGTTCCACCACCTGCAGAGGAAGAGGAGGAGGCCGATGAAGAGGAAACAGAGGAGCTGGGCCATGTGGACACATACGCTGAATACAAACCATCCAAATGTAAGGGCTGCTCTTTAAAGCTGTCCTCTTTAAAGCTGGCCGCTCTTTAAAACTGTTCCACTCAACTTTTGAATTCAAATTTTCAACAGGAAATCCTGAATGGAATTGCTACAAAATTCATATAGAATCTTGTCAAATAAGAATATGATTCAGTTCCAGTTCAGTGATGTCAGTTCCAGGGGCTGTCACACCACAGGATTGAAGGCACTGGCTGCCATACCATAGGCCCTTAGTTTATGGGTCTCATCTGTCAGTTTATGGTGTTATGTATTTTTGCAGTTCAAAGCCACTTTAACTGACTTCAATTTAGGTGGAGTTTTGGTAATGATCAACTTCTCGTTTCTTCTCCACGGATAGCCACCATTGGCATTTCCCACCCGGACTTTGTTGTGGAGACCAACACCCTGTCCAGCGTACCCCCACCCGACGTCACCTACACCCTATCCATCCCCGCGAGCGCCATCAACACTGGCATGCTGTCTGCCCTGCAGTTGGAGGCCATCATCTACGCCTGCCAGGTACAGCCCCTCACTGCTGCCAGGTCTGCATGCTGCTGTTCTGAAACAGAACAGCAAATGGCAATGACTGACACGGTACAGAATGTGTCAGCAGGACCCCATGTGAGGGAGAAGAATCCAGAATACGGAGAGATTAAAGATGCGGTCTGCGGTTGGGTTTCGCACAAGGTTCTTAATATCTGAGCTCAACAGCCAATCCAATTACACGCCTCCCTTCTGTGATCCTGAATCATTCCTGCATTTTCACTGCTTGTTTTCACCACTGACTGGGCGTACTTGCAGTGGCTCTTAGCATGTCAAGTCTCAACTAAACCCTTCTTTGAATCATAAACTGTACCTTTAATAACAGTGTATCAGTAGTTGTAGACTGTTCAGTGTGAATACTTTGCAACTATAAATTGTATGTGTGTTTGTGTTTGTAATACAGCAACACGAGGTGATTCTACAGAATGGACAGCGAGCGGGCTTCCTGATTGGAGATGGGGCAGGAGTGGGAAAAGGCAGAACCGTGGCCGGCATCATCTTGGAGAACTACCTGAAGGGCCGCAAGAAATCCCTCTGGTGAGGAGACTGTTCTCTTACGTATATCTTGGAGACCCTGCTGTGTGTGTGTGTGTGTGTGTGTGTGTGTGTGTGTGTGTCTGTCTGTCTGTCTGTCTGTCTGTGTGTGTGTATCTTGAGTCATTTGGATAGCCTAAATGTATCCTTGTTTCTCTGCACTGCCCATGGTTTGATGCTAATGGGGAAATGTTTTTTTTTTTGGTCATTGTGGTTTACAGGTTCAGTGTTTCCAATGACCTGAAGTATGATGCGGAGAGAGATCTCAAAGACATTGATGCGTCCAGTTTACCCGTTCATGCTTTAAATAAGGTTTTTACTCCTCTTCCACACTCAACTATGTCCACTGTCTGCTCAGAATGAATGCTTGTGGAGATTCTCTCCTCTGACTGTGCTCTGTCCTCCACAGATAAAGTATGGAGACACAGCTACCTCAGAGGGGGTGCTGTTCGCCACATACTCTGCTCTGATTGGTGAGAGTCAGGCAGGCGGGCAGCACCGCACCAGACTCAAGCAGATCCTGGACTGGTGCAAACCCAACTTCGATGGAGTTGTATCCTCTTTCATCTGTCCCCATAACACAGGACACTACTTCTATAACACTGAATGCTTTTTAAACCTAAATGGGCTTAAACCATCCAGGAGGGATGTATCATGTATCACTGTTTAGATTTGTCATTATCATTTGTAAATCAGTGGATGAATTGCTAACAAACAATGGTTACACTTGACAGGGTCGACATAAGAGTGACATGAAACTGTCATGAACGTGTCATAAACAAATCATAAACGTTGACATAACGCTTCTGTTATTAAGTGACATTCGGTTCTTGTCATAAGTTATGGTTAGACTTTAGAGGTTAGGGTTAGGTTTCATGCGTCATGTCGGTGTCATGTGTTCACGACAGTGTCATGTCATTCTTATGTCGATACTGTCAATTAAAGTGTTACCCAAACAATAGGGCAATTGGAGTGTTTTGTTGCTTGATAGAGCTTGATGCCTGCCAGGTTATGTTCCACTTGTCCAGAGTGTGATGGGTCCTTGACTAGCTGCTTCAGATTGTTTTTGATGAAGCCACACAGAGACAGAGCTGGACTCCAGTCAAACGAGGGAAACCCTTTTGCATGCAGTTGAGTGGAGCACCAGAGTTGTCACAGCTACTTGTTTTCTGGCTCCTTATAGCCCCTGTTCTCCCTGTTCCCCTAGGTGCCTCTGAGCCAAAGAACATGATCTACATGAGCCGTCTAGGGATCTGGGGGGAGGGCACGCCCTTCAAGACCTTCGAAGACTTTCTGCATGCCATCGAGAAAAGGTCAGCTCATGCCTCAGAGCTGCATGTCCTGCTGGGGACGGTTTCCATCACAGATTATCTTTTCCCTGCATGATGTTGCTGTTATGAATGGGTTAAAGCCAGGCACTGAAAGCCACCACTGTGAAGTGTGTTTCCGGTTTTAGTGTGTCTCTAAACTGGAGTGCTTTGGAAGAAATCAGAGACATCTTTTCTCAGAGTATCAGAGACATCTTTTCTCAGAGTATCAGAGACATCTTTTCTCAGAGTATCAGAGACATCTTTTCTCAGAGTATCAGAGACATCTTTTCTCAGAGTATCAGAGACATCTTTTCTCAGAGTATCAGAGACATCTTTTCTCAGAGTATCAGAGACATCTTTTCTCAGAGTATCAGAGACATCTTTTCTCAGAGTATCAGAGACATCTTTTCTCAGAGTATCAGAGACATCTTTTCTCAGAGTATCAGAGACATCTTTTCTCAGAGTATCAGAGACATCTTTTCTCAGAGTATCAGAGACATCTTTTCTCAGAGTATCAGAGACATCTTTTCTCAGAGTATCAGAGACATCTTTTCTCAGAGTATCAGAGACATCTTTTCTCAGAGTATCAGAGACATCTTTTCTCAGAGTATCAGAGACATCTTTTCTCAGAGTATCAGAGACATCTTTTCTCAGAGTATCAGAGACATCTTTTCTCAGAGTATCAGAGACATCTTTTCTCAGAGTATCAGAGACATCTTTTCTCAGAGTATCAGAGACATCTTTTCTCAGAGTATCAGAGACATCTTTTCTCAGAGTATCAGAGACATCTTTTCTCAGAGTATCAGAGACATCTTTTCTCAGAGTATCAGAGACATCTTTTCTCAGAGTATCAGAGACATCTTTTCTCAGAGTATCAGAGACATCTTTTCTCAGAGTATCAGAGACATCTTTTCTCAGAGTATCAGAGACATCTTTTCTCAGAGTATCAGAGACATCTTTTCTCAGAGTATCAGAGACATCTTTTCTCAGAGTATCAGAGACATCTTTTCTCAGAGTATCAGAGACATCTTTTCTCAGAGTATCAGAGACATCTTTTCTCAGAGTATCAGAGACATCTTTTCTCAGAGTATCAGAGACATCTTTTCTCAGAGTATCAGAGACATCTTTTCTCAGAGTATCAGAGACATCTTTTCTCAGAGTATCAGAGACATCTTTTCGACATCTTTTCTCAGAGTATCAGAGACATCTTTTCTCAGAGTATCAGTGTACTGTAATTATATCCTTCTGTCTAACTGTGACGACATGCCTCACAGCTAACATAGTTACATTAGTTTTGACAAGAAGAAATGTGTAAGAAAAACGTCCGACTAAATGAAACATCGCCTGACAGGAAGAACCGGATGTGTCTTTAAAGCCTTTATCCATGTCTCTCATGGCTCGCCATGCGTGGTCGTTTGCTGTCACGCACACCTCCTGCACAGTCCAGGTTAGTTTAACCGTGACCTTGTTTACTTTTTTTGCCAGGGGTGTGGGAGCCATGGAGATAGTTGCCATGGACATGAAGGTCAGCGGCATGTACATAGCGCGGCAGCTGAGCTTTGCGGGTGTGTCGTTCCGCATCGAGGAGATCGCCCTGGACAGCGAGTTCAAGCTGATGTACAACAAAGCAGCCAGACTGGTGAGGGCACGTTCTGTTAACCGAACGCAGGGACTGGGTGTATGTGTGACTGGTGGATGGGTGGTGGAGGTAGGTATTCCTCATGGTCCCTTTAACCAGCCGTGACTCAATCAGTATCCCCCTCAATTGCCCCCGGGCCTGTCTTTGTTGCACTGTGTTGGTCTGTAGCCTGGTCTCTCTAGTGATTCAGCTCTTTGGCTGAAAAAGACCAGATTATTTGATTTGGAATCTGTATTTTTCTATTAGACTTTCAGTGTTTTTGTGCAATCTGTTTTGTGCTTGATTGATGCCGTTTAACGGCCACCTTCCCTCCTGCTGTGGGCCTGTAATTTGAGTCTCCCCTATGTTTTGTGCAGTGGGCGGAGGCCTTGGTCTTGTTCCTGGGGGCGGCCAACACGTTGGGGCTGGTGTCCAGGAAGTCCCTGTGGGGACAGTTCTGGTCCTCGCACCAGCGCTTCTTCAAATACCTCTGCATCTCAGCCAAAGTGCGCCGGCTAGTGGAGCTGGCCAAGACGGAGCTCGAGCAAGGCAAGGTCAGTCCGAGCTCTACCTCTTCCTTTTGAGACTCTATATTCCCTGTGTTCACATGAATGGGGTTGGATGTGCCCCTAAATCTTGACAAAATGACACATTAGTGGCATATCTGTCAGTGTCTATAATGTGAACTCTGCCTTATCATAACTTTAACACTTGATTCTTATGTTCTTGTCCTCTGTGTCTGTCTGCAGTGCATTGTGATTGGTCTTCAGTCCACGGGTGAGGCTCGCACCAGAGAGGTGCTGGACGAGAATGATGGGCATTTGGACCGCTTTGTCTCTGCCGCTGAGTGAGTGACCCCTGACCTTTCTTCCCTCTAGGGCCCTGTGGCTAGACTATCATGACGACTTGTCTCGTTACTCCTGTTTTACTGACTATCCTGTCCAGCTATGCAGGGTGTAATCCGTCTGTGTGTGTATGTATTGTGATAAATTACAAGGTCATACTTTGTACGGTCATGGTCATTATATACACACACACACACTGCCATGCCATGAGCCGAAAATGACTGGTCCCTCTGAGATTGAATAACGTTTGGCCTCCTAGAAAGCACAGCCCTCACTTTGGTGTCGCCACAGCTTGAGCCCTGACCACAGTGTGGTGTGGTGGTGGTGTAATTCTACCCCACTGTAAACGAGGTGAAGCTAAACTGGGCTCCTGTTTTCCACAGGGGTGTGTTCCAGTCGCTGGTGCAGAAGCACTTCCCCCTGGAGAAGCCCAAGAGAGACAAGCCTGCTGGGAACAAGAGGAAACGTAAGCCCTGAGCCTCCTGCAGCCACAGCCCCAGGCTGTAGAGGAATTACACTGAATTTACCTGTGGTGACCGTCAGTTGTATTTCCACAAATGGATTTACCGTAAATCCTCAAATTGTGAGGATTACTTAGTTATTTACTTAGGCTGCGCAAAGCACAGGTCTTTATTTGGGTCAGGGTTATATTCGAGGCAGGCCTTTATTTCTTTTTAGGCATCTGTTGTAGAATTGTATTCTTAGAAATAAAGTAGGCTAAAAGGCCACTCATAAAATAACAACTTGCCAGACACGCCTTCATGAACAATAACAAATTAGCGTAGATAACGGCAAGTTAAGGTTATATTTTTTTCTTTTTATTGTAACATTCGTTCTGTTTGGAGCGGCTACAGGCTATCAAAAGCAGAAGATTTTCGTCTTGGTTTGGGATTTAATTTACTTTAGGACTGTTTGATATTGCTAAATTTTGGGACTGATGGACACTGAAATCACTATTAAGTTTCATGTAGTTGAAAGCGTGTTGGATTTCCACCCACTTATTGCGAGACAAGGCAGCCGCTTTTTATTTCATTGAATGTGCGTTGTGCTTTAATGGAAATCTTATTGCATAACCAAGTAGCCTAAATTGAGTTATTTTTTAATGATGTATGATTTAGGCCTGCTTTTTTTTTATTAAATCCGTGAGGCTGGAATACCTCACAGCAACAACTGTGTTTAAATATAGTAAGCCTAGTACTGCTTCAGCCTCTGGCAAGCTCAGAAGGGGGCGGCAGGCGACTGGTAGCTTGAGAGCTACATTTTGGAGACCTTTCATTGGCAACAGTAGGCTTGCAGCTTTGAGGCCGGCGGCCTATTAGACTAACCAACAATATAAAATATTAAGAGGAGGTATTTTGTTTCATTGAGTTAAATCGAAACAATGTCTTCTAGTGCTTGTGGACTGATAGCCCTACTGATGGGCAATTACTGTATTTTCCGGACTATAAGTCACACTTTTTTCATAGTTTGGCTGGTCCTGCGACTCCGGTGCAACATATATATATTTTATATTAGGGATGCACGATATATCGGTGGCCGATATATTATTGGCCGATAAGTGAAAAAATGAAAATATTATCGGTCCGATAACAGAATTCTGGCTGATAATTTGCGCCAATATTTTTCAAAGTCCTAATTTAGGCCTACGTAAGGTCCGTCTGGCTACACTGAGCTACTTGAGCATGGTTGGCTATACTTTATCCTCAATATAATGTCAGCGGGGTGAATGTATTTTACCACTCTAACAAAATCTGTGGATATGCGTTCATTTGGGAATCTGCATCTCAAAATCCTCTCGTGAATGATCCGCCATTTAACCTTACCAGAGCGGAGCTCAGCCCTATCTAGAGTCGTCTTGTGCTGATGTGTTTGCACTTTACAGCTGGTCGGGAAAACGAATAAACAAACTCGTTAGTGGGACGAGTACATAAGTAGGCCTAGTTCTAAGTTGTGTTTTAGTATTATATTTGCATTACTTTAGCTTGGGTTTTGTATTATTATCTAGAAATATGCTAACCATTCCTGCTTCAGTTCCAGACAGGTCATCATAATAAGTTATTAAAACCTTCGAGGTTAACCCCTTTCATTTCTGTTGCAGCAGGTTGTGCGCAACAGAGTAGACAGACATAAGATACAGTCTGAGGAGTTGCAGCTTTATTCAGTTACCCGCAGTTGAAACTAAACCTAAGTGTCCCTCACAAACTCTGATTTGGTCGCTATACTGAAACTTATTCCCAGCTGAGCCGTTTTAGTCCTAAATGAAAACGATTCATACTCTCTAGCCACTCACTCGCAATTTACTGACGTCAGGTTCACCTAAAGGAGCCACACATACTGTTGGGCTAGGCTACTGTTATGTTGACTGCTGTACTATTGAGGACTATTATGAGTTCTGTCCATCATTTGGTGGTAGGTAAAATTACTGCAATAAAATTATGCTTATTAAATGCTTTCCCCAAATCACTTTTCACAATTTTTTTTCAAGAGTAATATTATCGGTTATCGTATCTGTATCGGCCACAACAAACCAATAAATATAGTTTTTTTTCCCTCTTCATGACGCATTTTTTTTAACTTATACTCCGGTGCGACTTATAGTCCGGAAAATACGGTATTACCCCGGCTTGTATTTGGGGGCCGGCCTTTATTTGTCCGAATCGACCACAACCCGGCTATTATCTGAGGCCCGGCTATTAATAGAATCCCAGCCATAATTTGAGGATTTTATGGTAAATGTTTTTTTTGTTTTGACTGAAATACATTGAAAAAGTTCAGTTGCTTTAAATTTGTCGACAAATTTATGAGATGGATGAGATTACCATGCGTGTTCCTTCTGCAGGGAAGCCCCGTGGCAGGCCCCCCAAGTACCCAAAGCACAATAAAGACATGGTCGGCGAGGTGATCAGCATAAGCGACAGCAGCAGCTGCGAGTCGGACGGAATGGAGAGCGACTCCAACTCTTCGCCCGAGTCCCCACAGGACAACGATGACGTCATCTTTGTCAACCACATCAATGGTCACACAGGTGAAGCTCTCTGCTAGTTAATCGGTCGGGCTGCTTTGTCTGACCTGTTGCTCAGTAAAATTACTCACACTCTCTCTGCACCCCGCCCCCCCTCCACTGTAGCCAAACTGGAGGAACTGAAGCAGGCTCTGCTCAGCAAGATTTCTGCTTTGGGAAAGGAGCTACCCCTCAATACCTTGGATGAGCTGATTGACCGCTTCGGAGGACCTGAGATGGTGGCTGAGGTAAAGCCTGATCTTAATTGATACCTTTGTGTCCCAAAGGCTCAGGCCGTCCTTAAAAATATTCTTGTTTGCAGTAACAGCCAAAGAAAATAAATATAAATGGCTCAGTAGGTAGGTCAATATATATATTTTTTTTTTCCCAAGATTCAGTAGTAAAGTAAAATTTTGGTCATGGTGATTACGTAGGTATGAATTTAAACAAATATGCATATTGTGATGTTACTAACTGGGTCTTCAACCCAAAAACATGTTTTTTAATGCAATTTAATTTGAATGCCTGAATGGAAGGATTCAGGAAATGCAATACGGTATGGTAAACGGCGAAGCAGATGGGCGTAAATCACTGATGTGGAGATCTTTACAATACTCAGTGCTAGACAGTGTACAGTCTCAGCTCTGTTTCTAACTATGGAAGTTCCAAGAATCCATGTTGTTCTATTAAATGTTGTTAAATAATTAAATAGCCTTCCAACAGGTTGAAGCGGAGCTTTGCTACCAACGTTATCGAGTAGTTTCAGTTAATCCCGCGCAGACGCGCACAAGCATGCATTTAATGAACGCTCATACCACCACTGGTTCCATGGCTACATGTTTAATGACTTCAAATTAGAAAGTATGTCCTCCTGATAGCAGAAACTAAGTTTGTTTTCTTTTTCTGTCAGTCTGTGGTTTCTTGATCAACTGCGTAGCAAATTATCAGACGAAGCACCGGGCCTATTTTCACTCCATGACTCCGCGGACCAGCAGCCTCCACGTTGCTGACCCATAGTGTGAGAAACAGTGAATAGACCACAAACAATTTGAAATCTTCGACACGGTCACCGTTAGACTACAGGGGAGAAGGGATGGGAAAAGATCTGAGCACAGTTCTTCCAGAACTTCGTGCCAAGTTAAAGCGTTGTCGATGTTTCTATGAATGATACGAAACGAAGGTCATAGTGTGACATGCGTAAACCAATGTTGTAGATGACGCCACAGGGTTTTATTTAAAAGCGAGAACGTAGCCTGCATTTGTATGTAGGCAATTTATATTCACAATACTTAGGCCTATTAAAATCTAAATATTATTTTATTGTATTAGTAGTTTAGAGTAAAAAAAAAAAGTTTACAACCGGCAAGTCGGTCGGACTAAAAGCTGGAAGAAAAAAACATTTTTGGGTCAGTTCTAAATTGACAGGGTCGGTCAGGTTACGGCAAACAAAAATATTTTTAAGGATGGCCTCAAGCCCCTCGAGGTGAAGGAAGCGGGCATCCGTTAAGATAATTGTGAAAATGCTGTGATGAGAGTACAGAGTAAGGGTGACCAACTGTATGTTTGGTAAAAGCTGTTATGAAGTTCAGTGATGTTTTTGTGTGGGTCACTGGAGAACTTCCTGGTGAAAAGGGGAAGAAAATCAGATTGAAACCCCTTTGAACAAAGCCAGCATGGGATGCCCTCAGGATTCAATTCCTGTTTTCAGCCTCTGACGCATAAAGTCACACTGCTGCACTTGCTGTTGGTATAACTGTCATTCTGTGAATTATTTGCCCTTTGTTTTGTTTGCTTTCAATGTGGCATATTCTGGTAAAGGAATGTTTCCTTATCACACCTAATCATGTGTGTTTGTGTGTGTGTGTGTGTGTGTAGATGACTGGGCGTAAGGGTCGTGTGGTTCGTCGACCTGATGGCAGTGTGCGCTATGAATCACGTGCAGAGCAAGGCCTCACCATCGATCATGTCAACATGCGAGAGAAGGAGCGCTTCATGAATGGAGAAAAGGTTTGTGCTCGCATCATGAACACACCTCACACCCACCCCCCTGAGCTGTGTGCCTTTTTACATTTATTCACTTAGCAGACGCTCTTATCCAAAGTAAGAGGTGGTGGAAGCCGGGAATTGAACCCACAACTTTATAGGCTACTGCATGCTAGCCTCCTTAGCCACTACGCTACCACCACCTCAACTTTTGTGGCGTTCTTTATGATTAACATTTAGACTAGAGAGCATGCGTTACTGAATTCAGGGTTCCCTCAGGTCATGGAATTTCTGGAATATCATGGAATTTTGGAAAGTCTGTTCCAGACATGGAAAGTCAGCGAATTTGATCATTTTGCTGGCAAAATCATGGAATATCTAGGAATTTTGTCATAGCAATTTAAAATGTACTTGCCAAAATACATTAATACAAATATATTTCCACTCAGAATTGGTGTATATCTGGTTATTAGCTTTACTGCTTGATTGAGTAGTTGTGGTTAGCCCTTTTCAATGCCCATTTATTCATCTCTCGCTCTAAAAAATACGATTCTTGAACTATACACGACTGTTATGAAATTTTTGGTCAGTATATTGTACCCTTTTTTTTTTTTTTCTCACTTGGTATGGGAGCCCAGTTTTTTTTTCTCACTTGGAATGGGAACCCTGTGAATTTATCTACTGAACGATGACCGGTCACTCCTCCTCCTTGTGTGCTAACCCTCCCCGTGGCTCTGGTTTGTCTCAGTTGGTGGCCATCATCTCGGAAGCAGCGAGCTCCGGCATCTCCCTGCAGGCGGACAAGCGAGTGAAGAACAAACTCAGGAGGGTCCACATGACCCTGGAGCTGCCCTGGAGTGCCGACCGAGCCATCCAGCAGTTTGGTCAGTCCGCATCACACATCTCCACGCCACTGAACAGTGGAAGTGTGTGTCTTGTGATGAGTTTCTTGTTTGGTGGTTAAACATGTGATCACTCAAGTGAGATGTAGACAGCTGATTGTTGTTGGTTCTGAGTGTGTCTGTCACTCTCTCTCACTCTCTCGCGCTCGCTCGCTCTCTCGCTCTCGCTTGTAGGTCGCACTCATCGTTCCAACCAGGTGACTGCACCCGAGTACATCTTCCTCATCTCAGAGCTGGCAGGAGAGAGACGCTTTGCATCAATCGTGGCGAAGAGACTGGAGAGCCTGGTAAAAACACACACACACACACACACGACTTAGCATAACTCCCTTCAGCAGATGGCAAAAGCAGTGAGCACATGTGTTTCCACAGCTGTATAAGAACCCTCACTGAGCAGCACATTGCCTAGTGTATAAGGTCATTTGTCAGGTCGTAAAATTAGTTTTGCTAACCCCCCACCTTGAGTGTGAGTGTGCGGATGAGAGCACTGTAGCGGATGAGTGTGAGGGTGCGGATGAGTGTGAGGGTGCGGATGAGTGTGAGGGTGCGGATGAGTGTGAGTGTGCGGATGAGAGCACTGTAGCGGATTAGTGTGAGGGTGCGGATGAGTGTGAGGGTGCGGATGAGCGCACTGTAGCGGGTGAGGGTGCGGATGAGCGCACTGTAGCGGGTGAGGGTGCGGATGAGAGCACTGTAGCGGGTGAGGGTGCGGATGAGAGCACTGTAGCGGGTGAGGGTGCGGATGAGAGCACTGTAGCGGGTGAGTGTGAGAGGCGGATAATGAGAGCACTGTAGCGGATGGCGCACTGTAGCGGATGAGTGTGAGCGTGCGGATGAGCGCACTGTAGCGGATGAGTGTGAGGGTGCGGATGAGTGCACTGTAGCGGATGAGGAGGCGCGGATGAGTGTGAGGGCGGATGAGTGTGAGGGCGGATGAGTGTGTGAGTGTGATATAGAGAGCACTGTAGCGGATTAGTGTGAGGGTGCGGATGAGTGTGAAGTGCGGATGAGCCGCGACTGTAGCGGGTGAGGGAAGTGCGGATGGCGCACTGTAGCGGAGTGAGGGTGCGGATGAGAGCACTGTAGCGGGTGAGGGTGCGGATGAGAGCACTGTAGCGGGTGAGGGTGCGGATGAGAGCACTGTAGCGGGTGAGTGTGAGGGTGCGGATGAGAGCACTGTAGCGGATGAGCGCACTGTAGCGGATGAGTGTGAGCGTGCGGATGAGCGCACTGTAGCGGATGAGTGTGAGGGTGCGGATGAGTGCACTGTAGCGGATGAGGGTGCGGATGAGTGTGAGGGTGCGGATGAGCGCACTGTAGCGGATGAGTGTGAGGGTGCGGATGAGGGCACTGTAGCGGATCAGTGCGAGGGTGCGGATAAGGGCACTGTAGCGGATGAGAGCGCTGTAGCAGTTGAGTGCGAGGGTGCGGATGAGGGCACTGTAGCGGATAAGTGTGAGGGTGCGGATGAGCACACGGTAGCAGATGATTGGCTGCTGGTTGACATGTGGCTCCCTTTCCACGTCCACAGGGCGCTCTGACACACGGAGACCGACGCGCCACCGAGTCCAGAGACCTGAGCAAGTTTAACTTTGAGAACAAGGTGAGAGCCAAGGGCCACAGTGGCCTTGTAAGGCTATGCAATTAATCAAAAGCCAATATCAATGCTAATTCCGAAAAATAATCCTGATTATGATTTTTGTCCATAATCTAGCAGTCCTTGTTTTTAGTCATGTTTGAGTCATCTCTGTTTCTTTCTGATGAGTTTGTACTTGTATTTCTTATTTCTTACCTTTTTGTTTTTGTTCTACTGTAGTATGGAAACAAAGCTCTGGATAAGATCACCAAAGCCATTCTTGGCCACATCAAAAACACTGTCCCAGCACCCAAGGACTACCCTGGCGGTGATGGTGTTTTCTTCAGAAGTAAGACGCCAGATGACTGTTTATTTTGGGGGTTGGGGGGATTATGTTGTGACGTCTCTGAGGCCTCCTCATTTCCAGTTGTTTGAGTGCGGTTTCTCTTTGCGTAGACATGAAGCAGTGCATGATTGATGTGGGAATCCTGGCCAGCAATCCTCGTTTCGTCATCAATGCTGAGAAAGGTGAGCAGTCCTGGCTGCCGTGTGTGTGTGTGGGTGACCTTAATACATTCGGAAGGCACTGATGGTTGGTTTGATACCTACACAGTAAAGATCATAGCCAGTTCAGTTTTTATCCGATAGCTTTGTTGCTGTAGCTAAGAATGAATCTTGTAACTGAAAATGTCTTGTAGTCTTTCAACTACAACTTCCAATAAATGGATTGATATGTAAGTATTGGTGCTGGCATGTGTGTGGTTCCTAAATGTGTTTGAGTGGTGCTCAGTCATCTCTGTGCTAACCCACTTCCCCAGACTGCACCATCACCAAGTTCCTGAACCGCATCCTGGGCCTGGAGGTCCACCAGCAAAACTACCTGTTCCAGTACTTCACTGACAACTTTGAGCACCTCATTGAGAAAGACAAGAAAGAAGGCAAATATGACATGGGCATCCTAGGTGAGTGGCTTTTGGACGCTATTGAAAAGGAGCAACCTGCAGTCGCTTGTAGTTTGATTCGCGTCATTGATATGAAAGCTGTTGTGTACCAAAGGACCACACTCAAGGTGGGATTGTGGGGCACAGTTCACCCGAACTACAGCACCAGTGAACACTTGTTATGACCAATGATGGATCTAAAGCAATTTTTTTTAATGTGAAATTATTTTCACAAAAAAATCTAAAATGCAACAATTATTAACAATTGAGACTAAAGAACAGCTGTGTGGACATTCATGCTTCAAAGCTGCACATTTATCTTCCATTGCTGCCTGTCTCCAGTATTTTCATTTGGCACAGCGAAAATAACCAAATTACCAAAAGACTGATTTGCTACGGACATTGGTAAATAATAAGCTGGGTGTTGCTTACATGTTGATGACCTGCACAGACCGTGGGTTTACCAAATAATGTGAAATACGAATAGAAGGCAGGGGAGTAGGAGGAGGTTAGAATAATCACTCTCGAGTTCCGACCAGCAAAACGGACCAAGGGTCCAAACAGCCAACATAATATGTCCATGATTGTTTGAAAGTACACCTGTACTCCACAGTATGCTGCCTTGACCTTTTCTCCCGTCGCACTGTTCTGATGGGGCTTTTTTGGTTAGAAATTTGAGAGTGTGTTTGTGTGTGCATGTGTCATTAGATCTGGCTCCAGGGAACGATGAGATCCGTGAGGAGACCCAGGAGCGCTTCCTGACCGCAGGGAACCCGCAGGAGGGACAGGTCATACTGTACAAGGTAAGCTTCCATATCACAGATGCAACTCTCTCTCTCACACACTATAGCTCTCTCTTTCCCTCCCTCTCTCGCACACACTATCACTCACTTTCTCTCTCTCTCTTTCTCTCTCTCTCTCTCTCTCTCTCTCTCTCTCTCTCTCTCTCTCTCTCTCTCTCTCTCTCTGTCTGTGTGAAGGGGAGAGTGTAAGCTTCCTCTGTTTTGTGTGCCTTTGAATTCACTGTGTCACACTGGATCTGTTTGATCGTTGTTTCATTTCTGTCTGCTCTGATCATTATCTCTTTCAGATCAGTGTAGATCGAGGTATGCCATGGGAGGAGGCATTCAGTAAGGCCAATACACTCACTGGAGAAGATGAGGGCTTCTACCTCTCTCACAAGGTACAGACACACACACAGCCACACACACAGCCACCTTAAGCATGTGAAGAATTCAAAGATAGATATGGTTATTTGAAATCTGAGCTGTACTCCATGTATGTTTTAAATGTGTCCTCAGCTGCGGGGAAGCATGCCATGTGTACTGTTAGCAGAACAGGGGCGCGGGAGAAACCTCATCGTCTTCAAGCCCAACATTGGCAAGCAGGCTCACCCGGAGAGCTTGGACAACCTGCAGCTCCGCTACCGCAAGGTCTGGGCGCCCACTGACAAGAAGCTGAATTAATGTGCACTGCACAAAGCAAAACATGTCAGATACACTCTTAGTCAAGACAAACATTATGTAAAAGCAAAACATGTAACTTGTATTGTAAGTGTAAAGTACAAATCACATACTGACCCCTAGTGGTGTGGAGTCCCTGATGCACCTCTTGTCATTGTACATCTTAGGCTCTAACCCTAATTAAAATGCTGGGCTAAGTGCAAAGTTGTTGTGCATGAACTATAGCTATTTTGTGGCATGTGGGAGCATTGAGCGGACTAAGTAGGAAAAATCAATTAGATAATTTATTTTTTATTTACTTAAGACCTTACCCATTATTCAAATGGTGGCCCCATATTTGCCTCAGGCTCCAAGGCCTGTTAGTGAGGGTTGGCTTGATGTGGGCTGCTGCTGACAATGTTTTTCTCCTGTGCAGGTGACTCCAGAGGAGGCAAAGGATTGCTGGGAAAATCAGTTTGAGTTCTCTCTGCAGAAGTGCAGCCATGCCCACTGGTGAGTGTGTGTGTGTGTGTGTGTGTGTGTGTGTGTGTGTGTGTGCGCGTGTGTGTGTGTGTGCGCGCGCGCGTGTGTGTGACCTATGAATGAAAGGGTTGCATTACCAGGAAACTGTAGAAATAGCCTCCTTAAATGACCACTTGACCTTATGAGTAGTCCAGTGGTTCACTCCTAGACAAGATGTCTGTTGCTCACTCTTCCAAGAAAGCCTCTCATTTTGAATGTGGGTTACGTTTGTGTAATACTGAAGGACATTGTGCTGATTTCGTAAGAGAATGAACCATGTCCCTGTGGAAGTGTTAGAAGAGAGTCTTTTGGGGATACTGTACGCCAGTCTGTGCATCAGGGCTCATCAGCTAGGCTTTACAAATAGACATGAGGTGTAGCCAATCGGTCTTTTGGTAAAATTCACATACATAAAGTAAGGTCAAATAAGGTGTGTGTGTGTGTGTGTGTGTGTGTGTTTCAGGAAGGGCAAGTGTAAACAGAAGGAGCTGGGTCATGAGTGCTGGCTGGGCATGCGTCTAAGGCAATACCACATGCTCTGTGGTGCCCTGCTGCGTGTCTGGAAGCGCGTGGCCGACATCGTTTCCGACATCACCAACTCCAGCATCCTGCAGATTGTCCGACTGAAAACCAAGCACAACAGCAAGCAAGTGGGTGAGTACCGTCCCAATCCTCAGCCCCGCCTCTCCACCACTTCCTGTTGGTGTGGTGTGTAAGCTAACCACCATTGGCTCTTTGGGTCCCCTCGGTCCTTCATGACTACATTGCCCTACAGATCATGCATGTCAGTGGGTCATTCCCATCTGACCGGAATGAGCCCTCACTGGACTTCTGTGTTGTGTTCTTCGGACCGTGTGCTCCCCTCTGTCTAACCGTGTGTGTGTGTGTGTGTCACAGGCATCAAGATCCCGGAGAACTGCGTTGGGCGCGTGCGCACCGAGCTCCTTCAGATGGACGAGGAGGTGAAGCGCCAGCGGCAGGAGCGCGAGCACAGGGCCCAGGAGAAGCTGGCCACCGAGCAGCTCCTGCTCCGCCTGGCCAAGCTCCGCGCTGCCAACCCCAACGTCAACCTCCACAACCTGGCCGCCTTGTACCCCAGGGCTAGCGCCGTCGCCACCGCCTCCGCCACCGGTTCCCACCGACTCCTGCCGGCCCTGGTGAAGAAGGAGGTGGCAGAGGATGAGGTGCTGGACCTGACCCTGAGCCCTTCGCCCTCGCCGGACAGCAGCACGGCCGAGGGGGGCGCAGACGCGGACCGCAGTCCCAGCCTGCCCGAGACGCTGAACCTGGAGGCGCTCATCTCCCAGGAGAAGCAGCGGGAGAGGAGCAGCAGCGCCCACACACTCACCCTGCACGCACGCCAACTGCAGCAACAACAACAACAACAACAACACCAACAACAACAACAACAACAGCAGCAGCAGCAGCAGCAGCAGCAGCGCAGTCCTCTCCCGCCGCGCCTCCTGTCCCAGCAGAGGAGCCTGACGCCGGCGCAGGCCCAGCAGCGGCAGCAGCAGACCAGCCGCCTGCTCATGGCCCACGCCAACCTGCACCAGCAGCTGCTGCAGCGGCCCGGGAGCCCGCTGACCAGCCACGGGCGCCCGGCCGGCACCGTGGGGCGAGGCCCCTACGCACAGTCGGCGCCGCGAGGCCCCCCGCAGACCCGGCAGCCCAGGCACACGGCCAACGCCGCTGCCGGCGCGCACAAAATGCAGCGCGCGAACGAGAGCGCGCACAAGATGCAGCCACTGCAGTCGGCGCCGCACACGGCTCTGTCACTGAGCGCACTCAAGCAGCAGATCCGCACGGACACACACAACATTCTACAGCAGCAGCGACAGCAGCAGCGGAGAGAGCTGCCTTACGCTCAGCAGGCCACAAACAGGCAGCTCCTCCCCAACACTCTGCATGGCTCAAACACACACGCAATGCACATGGGCAACACACACACACAGCAGCAACAGCTGTTAAACACACAAGCATCAAGTACCCGCTTGATGCAACAGCAACAACAACAACGACAGCAGATGATCCACAACAGCCTGGGTCCGCAGCACAGCTCACACGCCCAGCCCCGAACTCTCGCTCAGACTCAGCCGCACGCCCAGGTGAACACGCAGGCGCTCTCTGTGAGCCCGCCCATCGCGCTGGACAACTGTCCATCTCCCGACGACATTCTGGACTTCCTGGACTGCTCGGCGTCCTCCTCGGTCCTGCCGCCGTCGTACTACTCGGCCGCGTCCTCGCACGCCGTCTCCTCCTCTCCCTCGCTGTCGTCCTCGTCCTCGTCTCCCAGCGTGGCCTCCTCGGCGTCGCTCTACTCCGCTGGCCTGCCTCTGCCCATGGGCACGGGCGCCGGGTCCTCCTCCGTCTTCGTGCCCTCCTCCACCTCCTCCTCTGCTAACCTTCCCATCCTGCCCTCCAATCACGCCTTTCTGTCCTCCAGCAATGTGTTCTCCTCCAACAGCAGCTCCTCCATCCTCCCCCCGGCGCATACTCTCCTCCCCTCCTCAGCTCACACCAACTCCTCCCACCTGGCCTCCTCCAATCACTCGCTTAACCCCTCCCTCCTCTCTGGGGCCCACTCCCTCCCATCCCCGCCTGACGCCTACCTCCTCTCCTCCGCCAATCCCTCGCTCTTCTCCTCGTCCTCGTCCTCCTCATCCTCCTCCTCTTCGTTGCCCAATGGCCACTGCAGTATGGACGCCTTGGACATGTTGAGATCTGCCGCTGGCGACCGCCAGTCTGTCATCCAGCACAAGCCAGAGTGGGACGCCACTTAGCGTCCAGGCTGCTCACTCGTTTGGCTGACACTGTTCATGCGCACATCAGAACTGCTCCCCTGACCCCCCCCAAACACCTCCACCCCACCCACATGCAGACACCGTGAGTCACTGTCGCCTCCCCAGGGCTGTCAAGTAGCGTTATTGTTTCTGTTGTGTTTTTGTTCTGCATCTATAAGCTACTGTTATGAAATGGTGTTTTATGTTTTTTTTTGTTTTTTTTTGTTTATTTGTTTTACTCTGTGATGACCACAGTTGATCTTGGCCGTGAATGCCTATTATGGGCTTATTCTCTGGGGGCATGTTGCTGTGAAAAGTTTACCTCTGACAGAAACTTTTCTCTGCCCGTTTTCAGCAGAGGCACTAATTTATTCTGTACTCAGAAGCCAGATTACATTGAAGAAAACATTCTTTACAACCTTCCATGCATCCAAGCATATTAAATGTAATCAGTATGGTTGTAGATCTGATTGTAGAAAGTATAGTTGGCTCATCAAAATGAAATGCCCAGTGCAAATTGTTGTCAATTATAGTGCCTCAACTACACTGTTTGGCCCTTCATCTTCAGACTGTCGATCAGTCACGTCACTTACGCATGTAAGAATACCCCTCTGCCTCTCAGATCAAGTGCAACTGTCAGGCCATCTGAACTAAAGATCCAAAATGGCTGAGGCCATTATAGTTGTTTGTTTGTGGCTAGAGCCTATTGTTATTCTTTTATGTTTGTCATGGGGAAGTTGGTTCTGATCTTAGGAAAAAGATCAAAAGAAAGAAATGCCTTGTCCTAACAGTGCCTTTACAAATGCTTAACAAATGCAGTCTTTTAAACTGGTATGTATATATTTATATTGAGAGAAGTGGAATATTATTATTTATTGTAATGACTTATGTTACTCTAAAGAAGAAAAGAAAAACCTTCCTCTCTTGAGCAGTGACCTGTGGTCAAACATAGTCATGCAACATTTAGTCTGCTGTTTATGGTTATTATTATTATTGATATTATAATTGTTAATTCAGATGCTTTTATTTTGCCCCACTCAGCAAGTCAGACTATCCTCTTTCGTCCACATCTTCCTTGACTGTGACCGCAGAGAGAGGAAGTGGCCAGTGCTGAAAATGGACAGATGGCCATAATGTGAGCCAGACGTTGTAATAAAAGAAATCTTGTCACTTGTACTGCTTGTTTAAGTAATTTCTCAGGTATAGTGTTGTCCTTTTTCTACAAGTCCAGACCAATTGCTACCGTATTTTAATTCAATTAGTTCTGGGAAGATATGTTTCGGAAAATAATCTACTCATTCAGGGGAACCAGACCATTTCGATTACGTGAACCTCCCAAATTGCGAAACATGAGAACTGGTGAAATCAGGTATGTTTTCACTGTCTCACCTCCAAGTGGAAGTGGAAGCAATACAGTGTCTTATGAACATTTCTCAAATGTACCTATAAGTTATCAACGACTCATCAAAAGTGCTTCAGTGATTCAAGGAATTGGTGTGTATTTGTCTGACTACAGGTTTGAATTGTTCTATTTAAATATTTTTTAAAAATGGGGTAAAAAAAGTTCAGTTGTTTAAAGGTCCTTACTGTAAGGTCAATAGATTGTGTCTTGTATTCTTGTATCCAAGTGGGAAGAAAGAAGTGTATTATTGTTCTTTGATGTTGCTGTTCATATTATTGTCATCATAACTATAATTGTTATTTATATTCAAGGGATATTTTAGTAGGACTGTTATTTTGATTCTTTAATCCTGTTTGATAGCTCAACACGTTCTAAACCTCTTGTCAGGGTCCTGTCCCCCCACACTCTCCTCAGAAGTTAGTTGAAGCATATTTAACCTGCCACCAAATATATTGCACTGCCACATACTGCTGTACTGCAATATTGTATGTTTTTTTTTCTCTGACAAATTTTATGCACACTAATCAGAAATGATCTCATCTCCTCGTTGGGTTTAATACCCCCTAGTATCCATTTTCTTCTGACACCAAAGCATCAGCACAAATATCTTGCAATGTTGAAACAGGCTTAAATTACATTGGCTGTTAACCAGATACCATTTTAAGTCACCACAAAATCATGTTATCGAATTCTCCCTACAAAGTTAATCTCAGGAAGACCCATGGGATCATTTGAGCAACATGTTGAATTAATTACCAGGGCAAAATGTGTGTCCTGCACTGCAAGGTTGACTACTATTGTTTTACTTAATAGAAGAACACATTTGGTAAACTGACCTCTTCTACTGGTTCTGGAGACAAAAGATTTATTAACTTGGACACCAAATCAGATTCTGTTTTTTTTTTTTTTTTTTTTTTTTAACTGGTAGTTTAGAGTAGAGGAGAATTCTATCTTGTGAATTTGATATTGTTCCAATGTCCTGTTGCAGATGACGGCTCATTGACAATTCTGCTCCTGCTACAGTTTGTCATAGCTGTGACTATCAAACAATTCATTGTCCATTTCAGCAGACCTTTGAGCATTTTTAAATGAATTTGAGTTTTTTTCCCCCAGTGTTTTTGTTCAACACCAGAAATCTGCATTTCAAGAGTGATTTTGTCACCCTGTGTGCTTTTTCATAAAATTGTCTATACCCTTCCCTTTTAAAGAACTGAAAAAGTTCTTTGGTGAACACTTTGATAATAAAAACAGAACATTTATTGAAACTGCTACTGATTGTATGTATTTTCTGTTGGAGCACTTTTTCTTTTGGGGTTTCCATTTTATTTTACTGAATATTTATGATTAGGTGAAATTGTAAATAACGTAAACATCTGTGCCTTTTGACTCATTCTCAACATTTTCTATATCTAACAGAAGGAATATATTGTATTGATATTAATTTTGTTAACAACAAAATAAAAACTAGAGTTTGTCGAATTGTTGAATGGGGCTCTTGATTATCAAGGTGTATCAAAATTCTCCAAAAAAAAGGTCTCAACAGCGCCACACAGTGGAGGCAATCGATTTAGTGAGGAAGGAACTGTCTAGTCCTTCTAAGTTCAATTTCGGCATAACATAATTGAATTTGCAGCTCTGAATTTAAGTAATGTGTTTGCGGATATTTTATTACCAAAGTGTTGAGTGTCTGAAATTAACACAGTAAGCAAGTTAGCATGTAGAGTGCATGCAGAACTCGTCCTGTGACGACAGGAAGAGACAACTAGATGTTAACGGTAACGTTAGTGTGTGTATAGGCTATTCGCTCAGCCAGGAGACAGTTGATCTGATGGGGAAGCTTGGCAGTCAGAATTAAGAGGTGGGGAGGGACTGATGTCATTTTATTTCCCATGTTAATATTGAACGTCTGTAAGTTGAGCTAGTCCAGCAAACTATAAAAGAATAGTCTACAATATGTTTCGGAAAAAAAAGGATTTATCCAAGACCCCTTCAGTGTTAAAGAAGGGCAACGTTAACGCAGGAAATCCCGGACCTCATAGCCCATCTGTAAGTCATTTGTGATTTCACTGTTTATGTCAAAGCAGTTGTTGAAGCTAACACAATGTGTTTAATAGTTGTTAAAGCTAAAGCATACGTTATTCCTTAAGGTATTTGATGGATTATGAAGGGACGTTGAGAAGTTAGTGGTGGTCTGATACGTTAACTTGCACATTAAATAGACTGACACTGTCAGTTGGCCATAAATTCTAATAACAGGTATTGTTCTCCCTTTTACTTCTGAACAAATACATTTTACATTGTTTTTTCCCCTTTGTGATCATTCTCAGCGCTAGTTACTGTAGCTGCTACACGTTTTTCGTAAACGTGGGCTAACTCATTCGCCGTTTAACACGCCTGCGAGAGTCAACTCAACTGTTCAACTGTGGGCTATACCTTAACTTGAATAGGAAACTGGTGTTAGATGCAGATGAGAAGTCGTTTACGTATCAAATTTAGGCGATTACATTTTTCGATTGTTATTAAGAAGACAGCAATATGAAGTTAGTTTAGGAATTTTAAAATTCTTATCAGCGCGCCAAATTTAATATGTTTTCCTTAGCGCGCCAGTGAACAAAGCATGACAGGTGGCCTTGTCGGTCTGAAGTCGCCCAAAGGCCTGTAAGGTGTTTTACTGTTGTTATTACAGTAACCAATACACGTTTTTATTTTATATATATTTTTGAAAGAGATATAGGGGCTGTTCAGCAAAAAGGAGAATACAGTTCTCTATTGCATGAAGTCACAACCAGGGGAAATTGCAGTGTAGTGTCTTGTAACATTGCGCATCATCATTCATCAATGTAAGAGCAACGTTAACGTTAACTTACTGTTTTATGTAGGCCAAGCTTCCACCGGTAGTGTATGGTTTATTTTGTTCTTTTAAACGTTAATAAACAATGTCACTTTGAAGTGTCTTCATGACATGCCCTCTGTCGTTTTTTATCCATTAGCATAACATGTGACTGCAGCTCTCTCAATCCTAACCTCCCATCCCTTCACCCCCCAACCCCCCCAATCTCTCTGTCTCTCTCTCTTTCTCTCTCTCTCACACACACACTTTATGAAGCTGTCCTCTCTGCAGGAGCAGTCCACCATAGATGGTGTGGATGGCCCTCTGTCTACTTTGCCTGGCCCTCTGGATGCCGTCTCCATGTCGTGCCCAGGCACCCCGTCTGTGCTGCACAGCAAGCTGGTGAACTGCCCATCACCGGTGAACACCCTGAGGCGGCCCAAGACCCTGAGCAGGCACGCCAGTGCTGCAGGCTTCCCCATGCAGACGGCCGGCGCCTGGGCCTTTAGCCGGGGACACAGCCGCGGCCTGGCCCAGAGCCCCACTACAGAGACTGCGGAGGGGGGCGCTGCCATCGAGGTGGAGGACATTCCGCCCTTACTGCGGGATGTAGCACGCTTCGCTGAGGCTGTGGAGAGGCTGAAGGATGTGGTGCTGGGGGAAGGTGGGTGAGCTCGTCTTGATGGGGGTGGTGGGAGCTAACTGGAGAAAGTGGCTATCAGGTCTCCAGTTTTGCCAAAAGTTGTTAAAGTGGACAGCATCTGTAGAGAAGTTGTGTAATGAAGATGGTGCTGCTTTAATCGACAAGTATTTAGGCATTTTATCTAGAATACTAGTGAATTAATATAAAGATATTTATATATCTTTATATTGGTGAAAGGGCTATCAAAATTCTTCCCCATTTATACAAATGCAAAAACAGGTATATTGAATTGGCTGAGTGGTTTTCATAGTTGAATCACCACTCCTGTGATGTTTGCATATTATCTTAGGGACCGTTGGAGCTTTGCCTCAGCAAGTCTTATCAAGAAGTTGTTTGAAAAATTCCACTGACCCCTCCACAGCACATGTGTACAACAACCTTTGTGTGCCTGCCTCTCCTTTTCTTGGTATCATTCTGGGGAATGGCCATTTACACATTCTGAGGTTTCCTTTTCTTTTTTTTTTCTTTATGTTTCTATGGCAACTAAGAGGAAGGAAGAGAATATGTGCGTCAGATGTTTTCTCTGCAGCCTTTGGTAGAGATTACTCTATCATGTGGTCTCTCGCTTGCTCTCTTTGTCATCATACATTACCTAGGATTGGGTATAGCTCAAATTGTATTGATTCCTCATTTCAGTTCCAAAGATTAAAACAATGTTTTGATAAGATATAAATATGTCTTTATTCGTTATCCCAGTAGTAGTCTATGTTCTGAGCCTTAACTGATCATTCAAAAAGTGAATCCACAGACAATCCATGCATTAAAACACTAAGGCTTTATTAAAACATGCAGATCAATCTAGATTAGCTAAATAATAACTGCTAGGCCTTGTTGTTTTGGAGAGTTTCAAAATAGGTGATAAACTTCTTTGCTTGGCTTTGTTTGCAATAATAAAGGCACTATTTTGTTTGGGAATTTATAAACAGATCCAAATTAGTTTTTAAAAAATAATTTTAAAATTGACACATTTTGGACCTGTCTGTTCTGGTTAAAAGGGCAGTCATATAGATCAGTTATTTTAAAGCTAAAGTTGAGTGTAGGCTACTACAAAAAGTGCATCAAAACACTGTTACTGACATTATAATGAAATTACATTCTATGAAATAAAAATCCATGGAGTAAGCGAAAATGGATTAAAATGGATATAATAATGTATAATATATAATGTATTATGTTTAGCTAAAATGAGTATATTTATATAGAATATATTTGGTAAGGACTGACTCCGTTTGTAAGTAGTTTAAACTGGAGAGGTCCTACACCTCACAGAAAGTGCTGCTTCCTGTAACACACACACAGCTGGAAGCAGCAGAAAGTGAAAGTCGAGAAGGACATTCAGGGGGGTGTTGGACTGACCCACCATTGACGCACCCTCCTGACAGGGTAAGGAACCAAAGAAATCAGTTACGGCAGTGTAGGTTGGTCAGAGCAACTGCACTTCCTGACAGCACAACTATTTTCATCACACTCTCTTCCTGTTTACATTCTCCAAGCAGCAGTGGCTGCTGGGTGGCCAGCCAGATAAGGGTCAGAGAGCTGTCTCCGTTTGGAGCTTTCCAGGGAGTGCAGCACTGCCACCACACATAGCCAGTGTCTGGCGAGCCCTGGACGTCTCTGATCATTCTCCCTACCCTCATCCAGATAAAACCAGGCCAGGACCGCAGGAGCCAACCCATGATCCATACCTTTGGTTGCCTACGCGAGCCTCCAGTGCCTAAGCATGTGCCACAAGCATGGCATGATATCACAGCAACTCCTCGTATGTAGTATGAAACAGTCCTCTGTCCTCTTCTCCTGTGTACATGATTGTCCACGGCAGGGTTATTGCTCCAGCCGCCTTTGACAGGAACAAGCCTCACTGTCCTCTGACCTGAAGTGCTGCATTCACGTCATTCGGTCAAGTGTCAGTCTGCATGATATGATCCAATGTGAAAGCACCCACATTTAAACAATGAGTTGAGGAGGGTTTGTACGCTGTCTGCCTTTTAGCTCCTGTCAGTGTGGGTCTAGTGCTTAATTAGGTTCCAGTGACTCATAACTGACTTCTGATTTGAATGTTTGCTGTTGTGTGTGCGTGTGTGTTTGGACATCAACAACAACTGAAGTTTCACTGAATACTCTTCCTATATAGATACCTTTTCCTGAAAGCTTGCAGGTGTATTGCATCTGAGTTAGTCAGATGGTGCAATAACATGAAACGTTGGGTAGCTCTGCATAAATCCATGTGTTTGTTTGTGTGTATTGGTGGTCAGGGGTTTGCGTTAGGTTGTTTGATAATCTCTGCTTGGTTTTTTGTTAAGCCATGTAGCACCTCATGAAAAATGCATTTTAAGTTTGCTTTAAAATGTGCTCAATCAAACGTCCTCAGTATTCACCATATGTCTGATCTGCCCACAGATAAGGACGAGTTAAGGCGTGGACTTGCACATGAGTGCTTAGGTGAGGTGTTGCGCGTTCTGCGCCAGGTCATCGGCACTTACCCACTGCTCAACACCGTGGAGACCCTTACAGCAGCCGGAACACTCATCTCTAAGGTCAAAGGTCAGTTTTAGGACGTACGCACGACTCAGTCAGTCCCATTCACATGCAGGCTTTCGGCTAAGCAGGGAAATTAGTCGTCTTATGACACACCTGCTACAGCATATGAAGAATTTGTTTGATTATAAACAAATTTATCAAAGGGCTGCAAATTTTTCTTGACTTGGGGTAAAAGAGGGATTTACATCGTCTTTAAAGTTGTGATGGTGGTAGCCATCTTGGTTTGTAGCACCAAATGAATACAGTGACCACCAATTGGATGTGAGAAACATATAGGTATGTATTTGTTAATGATTATAGAAAATTGTCCCATTTTTTATGAGAGGATTCATCTTAATGGTCATGACACTGAAGCCCTGTGAAACCAAAACATATCATTTTTACATGAATTGTTGCTTTAATGTCTTTTCTGCCAAATGACTGTAAATTAAAATATCGCATGTTTGCTATGCCTCTCACAGTTAATCATCGTTATCACAGTACATCATAGTGTGTTGCTGGTGAGCAGGTACTTTTACATAGTGACTGTGTTCTTTGCTCAGGGTTCCATTTTGAGGCTAGCAATGAGACAGAGAAGAAGGACTTTGAGAAGGCCATTGAGACCATTGCTGTTGCGTTCAGCAGCAAGTAAGTGGTGTTGTAACTGGTCTTTTATCAGTGTGATCTCCATTTATGGTTGTGTGTGAGCGTGTGGGAAGGGTGAGATCTGTGGGGAAAATGTCACATTAGACTCTTTTCTCAGTGCTGTATTGCCTTCTTCCTGTGTCATGGCACACCACTATTTCCCTTTATAAACAGAAGAGAGGGGTGCCTCACTGGTGTCCCTTGCAAATACTATATCCCTCGCACAGATTGCACACATATGTGGAATACCATCACCTCCTCTTCTGTTTGCCCTCCCAACATGCATGGGCTTTCCTTAAGGTCGCTGTGTGGGCCAATGTACTGGTGAAGCAATGTTTGAATATGTCTTTCCTCTGTCTTCCTTCCTCTATCTTCCTGCTGTCTCTCTCTCTCTCTCTCTCTCTCACTCACTCTGTCTCTCTCTCTCAGTGTTTCTGAGTTGCTGATGGGGGAAGTGGACAGCAGCACCCTCCTCTCTCTACCTCCTGCAGAGAAGAGCAGGGTGAGTCAGTTTGTCTGTCGGTCTGTCTGTCTGTATGTCTGTCTATTAGAGTGTGAGTGTGTGCGTGCATGCATGTATGCACGCACAGCGGATGTTGTTGGGGCTGCTTCCTGCCTGGTGTCGTTATCTTTACTTCTTGTGTTCCTCTGCCGTGCACGTTGTGCACAACCAGAAATCTTGCACAACTGGGACAACTTATAGCTCACACTCAAGCCCATATGACTCAAAGCTCAGGTTTCAGATCTGACCCATCTGGAGGTGGCGGTTGACCAAGATGACCTTAGTGTAAAATAGGGTTTCTCAACAGGGGCGTTCGTACAACCTAGGGGGGCGCTGGGAACGTGAGAGGTTTTTTTATTTATTTATTTATTTATTTTTTTTTTTACTTTTACATTTTAAATGGTTTTCACATATTTTTGGTGCAAAAATAGGCTACCTGAAATAAATAGGCTATTTTCATTCATGGGTTTCTAACCCCTCTACCGTCCCAGCTACATTTTACTGATTATCTATGCTCAGTGGTCATACAGTGCAGTTCGGGCCTGCACACGCCCGGAATCATGTCCCCCAGCCCCAGCTATTGTCTTCTCTATAGTAACGTCGACAAACATAACCCAAGTTTGCGGCTTAACAGTTCAATAACCAATAAAAATGTACTCACTGTGACATCTTCATCTTTAATAAAACAACACAAACGAACATGGCGGATAGCAAGAAAAAGTACAATGCAAATTACATAAATTTTTACATGTTTTTTATTTTTTACCCAACCAGTCTCCTATTGGGCTAAATCTGCTTAATAATAAAATAGGCTCATAGGGACATTTTCTTCCAGAAGAAACCAAAACAGCACAGAAATCGTTTTTTTTATTTAAGCAATATAGCATGAGTGTGAGTGGCCTATAGCCCGGGGGGTGGCAGAGGATCAAAGTAAGGTCAGGGGGGTGTTTGCTCAAAAAAGGTTGAGAACCACTGGTGTAAAACAAGGATACAAGGATACAAGGAAGTTTATTGTCACATGCATATAGTTACTGGAAGTAAGAAATGCAGTGAAATTATGTCTGGTGTCAGCCTATTTGTGCATTAATGGGGTAAAAGTGCAGTAGAAGAGGGGTTTAGTAGATTGAGTGGCAAGGGCTGCATAAAAAAAGGTGGGGGAGGATTGGTAAAGGGAGTTTTTCCTTGCCCCTGTTGCTCTTGGGTGCTCCTTGTTGGTGCCCCCCACCCAATCCCAATCCTCCCCCACCTTTTTTATGCAGCCCTTGCCACTTAATCTACTAAACCCCCTCTTCTACTGCACTTTTACCCCCATTAATGCACAAATAGGCTGACACCAGACATAATTTCACTGCATTTCTTACTTCCAGTAACTATATGCATGTGACAATAAACTTCCTTGTATCCTTGTATCCTTGTATCCTTGTTGTCCCTCTTCTACTGCACTTTTTACCCCCCCATTAATGCACAAATAGGCTGACACCAGACGCATGTTCACAATAATTGCAGCAGACAACCCCCGGGGCGCATTGGGCCGCTATCTCTCACGAACGCAGAAGTCATCATTTCCCCTTGTTTTTCCATGAAGAGGGATGTCACATTGCTAAGCATATCTATCTATATATATATTGTTTTGTTCCAGTATATCTGTGTGTGTGTGTGTGTGTGTGTGTGTGTGTAACCCCTTCTTAACGGATGTGCACAGTAGGCACAAGTTACATTAAACAGGCTATGAAACAGTGGCGCAACAGGATCCAGAGCTCTCAGCAGTGGAATGGTGAACTGGCGGAGTTCCTGTATACCATTAGGCTAATTAGAGTAATGAAAGACAATACAATACATTCAATAGCGCGGTGCCTCCATTGTAAAAATACTGCACTTACCTTAAAGCTTGTGTATAATTCCTACAGAATTAAAATAACAATGTGAAAATGAATGTTCATTACACTAGTGGTGGATGCATATTCAGAAAGGAATTGCCAGTACACCCAGGATATAATTAAATATAATAATGAAATATAATTTATTTCATAATAATAGTAAAAGTGATTATATTCATAAAAGACCTTCAATAAAAACCAAGAGGGTGAAAACAGTTTCCACCCTGACAGGCGAACGTTAACCGTTAACTTAGGCTACACAGAGAGGACAAAAACAGTGTTGGCTTAACGGTTACAGCTTGTTAGCTCATAGAGCTAACACAGTTAATGGTACCACCAGTGTGATTGAACCACACATTACCCAATAGGAGAAATAATAACATATGTATAGATATATATATATATATATATACATATATATATATATGACACACACAGATATACTGGAACAAAATACTTGTCAAAAGCCCACCCTGACTAATAATACAGTCCTGATCTGCTTGTATGAAGCACACACACAGAAACCTAATTGGCAGATATTGGAAAGGTAGCCATCCATAGTCATCTACTTCACACTGAACTTTATACTTCACGGAGTGCTTTTGGTACACTTCACTTCACTCTAATGCAAGGCCTCTTACTCACCATGTTCATAGTCAGAATATGTGTGTGTGTGTGTCTGTATGATTGTATTAGAGTTGGAGTGGGAGAGAGAGAGTCAGACTGTCCTGGTGAGGAAGTGGGTGGGGTGATCTGGGATGACCATGTTGTGTTGCTATGGGACCTCTGACCCTTCACTCTTGCCCTCTGTGTGCTCAGTCAATGGAGAACCTGTATGGGGGATTTCCTGGACAAGGGTTGGATTCACCAAGAAATGACCAGCTGGAGTGTTGTGAGTGTTTTCAACCGGTCAACGCATACTTCACCAGGGCATTAACATTGTGTGTGAACGCATACTTCACCAGGGCATTAACATTGTGTGTGAACGCATACTTTACCAGGGCATTAACATTGTGTGTGAACGCATACTTCACCAGGGCATTAACATTGTGTGTGAGCGCATACTTCACCAGGGCATTAACATTGTGTGTGAGCGCATACTTCACCAGGGCATTAACATTGTGTGGTGTGCGTGCATGCGTGTGTGTGGTGTGCGTGCATGTGTGGTGTGCGTGTGTGTGTGTGTTAGGTATTAGTGCGGAGCAGGTGGATGTTCTGCTGCAGCGTAGTGAGGGGGGTGTAGACTCGGCCCTGTCCTACGCTAAGAGCATCGCGAGGTACCTGAAGGATGTGATCAGCTACGTGGACAAGAGAATCACACACGGTGAGTAGAGTTCCACAGGACACATTGGTGATTACTGATGTCCACTCAGTACACTGTTACATTCCAAAAGATTGCAGAGCAGGTTCCGAGCTCACATACAGACACATGTCCTCATTGCTCTGATGGAACTCTTTTCTTGCAGAGCTGGACTTTGCCAGGAAGATGCAAAGCCTCTACCAGTCCTGCAAGGACAGCTTCACTAAGGTAAGCAGCCGAGAGGCCCGCTGAAGCAACAGATGATGCTGTGTTTAGGGATAAATGTAGTGGCTGTCCATGTCAGTGTGCTTGTGTTTCATCTGGGTCCTCTTCTCTCCGCTCCTCTTTTCTCCTCTCCTCTCCTCTTTTCTCCTCTCCTCTGCTCTCTGTTCCTCTCGTCTCTCCTCTTTTCTCCTCTCCCCTCCTCTCCCCTCCCCTCCTCTCCTCTACTCTTCTCTCCCCTCCTCTCCTCTACTCTTCTCTCCCCTCATCTCCTCTCTCCTCTCCTCTTCTCTTATTTTCAGTCTTCCCAAAGCCCTTGTCCTCACAGCCATCTCAAGCTGAAGAAGCACCACAGTCCATCACATCAGGACACTGGAATTCTCATATTGCTCCATGGAGGTGTGACAAATCTCTCATACTGTAAATGTTCTCTCTCTCCTCCTCTTTCTTCTCCTTCTCCAGCCCCACATGCCGCTCTTCTCCATCTACTCTCTGGCCCTGGAGCAGGACCTGGAGCAGAGCATGGGAGCACAGCAGGCCACTGGCAACATGCACGCACACACCTTCATACAGGTACACACACACACACACACACACACACACACACACACACACACACACACACACACATCACTTCATACAGGTACACACACACACACACACACACACACACACATCCCTTCATACAGGTACACACACACACACACACACACATCCCTTCATACAGGTACACACACACACACATCCCTTCATACAGGTACACACACACACACACACACACACACACACATCCCTTCATACAGGTACAGGTACACACACACACAGCACACAAAACACACACACACACACACACACATAGGGACGCACACATACACACAGCACACACAACACACACACACACACACACACACATCCCTTCATACAGGTACACACACACACACACACACAGCACACAAAACACACACGCACACAGATGAACCTACATGCATACTGGAGATACAGTTGTTCAATAACACACTCACATACCCACAGTTGGACAGAAGTTAAAACTGGCACGCTTTCTGTATGTCAGCCTTTGTTGCAGCGCAAGCAGGAACATGAGAAGAAACGTAGAGAGATTAAAGAACAATGGCAGAGAGCAAAGAGGAAGCTGGTACGTTTGTGTGTGTGTGTGCGTGTTTCTATGGATATATGCCATAATACAAGTTAGTATGTGAGTGTGCGTTACTATCACTGTGTGTTGCTGTTTGTATATCTTTGTGTATGTGCTGTCTAGGTGGAGGCTGAGAACAACCTGCGTAAGGCCAAGCAGGCGTATGTGGCTCGCTGTGAGGAGTACGATAAGGCGCGCAGCGTGGTCAACAAGGTGGAGGAGGAGCAGAGTGGCTCAGCCACCAAGGGCCTCGACAAGAAGAGACGACTGGAGGAGGAAGCACGCAACAAGGTCAGCTGACCCAAGAGGAAGTGACTCACCAGGTGGAAGTTGCTTCAACCTCTGTGCCTCA
The DNA here is from genome assembly GCF_017589495.1 of Alosa alosa. Classification (NCBI taxonomy): domain Eukaryota; kingdom Metazoa; phylum Chordata; class Actinopteri; order Clupeiformes; family Clupeidae; genus Alosa; species Alosa alosa. The sequence goes on from NC_063189.1 coordinate 34,721,678, forward strand.
AAGTGTTATTGTAGGGGGGAGAAAGAATTACACAAATCAACTGATCTTGTTGAATTTTTTGTTGTTTGGGGCACTTTTATGAGGCAGGCTTCTTTCGGTGTGTATGTGTTGTGTCCCTAAACGAGTCTAGCGCTTTCAGATATAACCTCCGGAGTACATGCGGAGGTTTGTCAAACGGAGGTCCTACCCTTCGGATGATTCAGATATGATGCCGTTGCAACTCTGCCATCAATCATTATGTTAAGCCTACCAAACTCTATACACGATTACTCTTTAACTGCCACGGAATTCTAGAATACTGCACCCCCTCACTGCCAGAACAACATTCTAAATCCCCCAAAAATCTGCTGGATATTGTCAAACTGTGTATAAAGTATCCGTTTTCTGGTTTTACACTACTTTTTGATAGCTACAGTCAAATAACAAAGGATGTTACACCACTGCCTCTATTTAGGGCTCCAAAAAACATTGTGTATGTCATTGTGGTCATTACAAACAGCAGTTGCACAATACAATTTGTAATATGTACTAATGAATTATCACCTCAAAAACACACACAATAGATAATATTCATAGGAAGATATGTAATTTAATCGATTAATAATATATTATTACATACTCTAAATATTCACACATCTCATTACATCATTACAAAATGATTGAGTAGCAAACTTATAACATACAACGTGACAAACGGTAGACGGTTTCAATTCAGATAAATCAGGTAGTCTAACAAACAGTGACATGTTAATCATGTAGTACCATGCATGTCATTATTTATGCTGTTCCTTTGCAATTAAATTCAGGTCCAGAAATGTTTAGAATGACTAAACATAAACACCCCTGTAGTAAAATTGAACAATAAATATAAATAATAAGTTCTTTTTGGTAATTGAGGGGCAGCCGTGGCCTACTGGTTAGCGCTTCGAACTAACCGGAGGGTTGCCGGTTCGAATCCCGACCAGTAGGAACGGCTGAAGTGCCCTTGAGCAAGGTGTGTGCTTCACCTCACTGTATGTTCACTGTGTGCTGAGTGTGTTTCACTAATTCAATGGATTGGGATAAATGCAGAGACCAAATTTCCCTCACGGGATCAAAAGAGTATATATACTATTGGTGGTATTGGTGACAAACCAAGATACTTTGCACATGACAATTTGCAGATCATAAAAGAAAAAATATCCACCTGCTGGGGTGTTTTTTTAACATCTGCAAACAGTAAAGGACTGACATAGGTTAAGTTCTTGTGAGCACACTAACAGCAGAGACCAGTGTTGTGCCCGGGGAGCAACCTATATGTGGCCACAATACTCATGTTCTCTGTGATTAATTTCCTATTTTGCCTTTGAAAACACATTGGATTAGATCCATGTTTCATTTGAGTATACAGCTACATGTAATAACTGTTGAAGTGAACAAAAAAGAACTCTGAACATCTTTTGGAAACTAGTGTACTACTAGCCAGCTACTTGCTAGCCAGCTACTATAGCCAGTTCAAGTTTTGCATAGATTTCTAAAAATGAACAGTAAAACCTCTACACTGGTAGAGATTTGAACAAACAATAAATATCAGTTCAAGTTTTGTGTGAATTTCTGAAAATGAACAGTAAAACCTCTACACTGGTAGAGATTTGAACAAATAAACAATATCAGTTCAAGTTTTGTAGTTTAAGTAATGTAATTTACCAGATACTAGCAGATACGCATACTAGATAGCCTACTATAATAAGCAAACAACATCTCACCAGTGTTTGTACACAAGCTTTGTATGGTACATCTCAAAGCAGTCAGTGGGGCACAGTGCAGGGTGGTCTGGACAGGTCTTGCAGAAGAAAGGTGTCTGCTTCCTCCCTCTATGTGCGTCATCTGGACTGCGCCTCCGCGTGGAACAGACTTTGCAGTCCGGACGCGATTTCTCGTGTTGTCCGAGATTTTAAAAAGTGGATCATAACCCTGCTGACCTCTCTCCAACCTCAGAGAGTTGTCATTGAAGTGGATGCAGGAGGACAAGACCTGAAAGCGGTTGCGTGTCATTACACGGGCGAAACTTGGTGTCAAGCCCAGTGAACTTTGGGTGCTCCAGTAGGCTTTCTAGTCAGACCCATGCTGATCTGAATGGCCAAAAACCCCTCCATCTCAGAGCGATCAGTGGGTTTATAGTCACGTAAACGAGAGTGACTCGCTAGCTCGGTGGAAGCTAACGCCTCAGCATAGCGGTTTGTCTCAGCCACCATGAGATCAATGACACAATCGCTAAAAAAGGCTTTAAAAAAAGGTATGGATCACTACAATCCCAAACTCTCTGCGGACCAGGTCGTGGGTTGGTGTGTACAAAAGGGATCCTCCCATCAGATCGCTTCCTCTCCCCCTCAGTGGCCACCGTCTTGCCTGTCACATCTAGCCACTCCCGCGGGGCGTCTCCCTCACCACAGCCAGTGAAGTCGCCGGCCGCTCATCCTTCGACTCCCTACTCGTCCTCCCCTGGACCGCAGGACCCCCTCCAAGTCCTCTCCAAATCCGAAAAACTCCTCATCGCTGTCACTGTCCCAGTTGAAATTAAAACTCCGCCATGGTCGTAAATTCACGGTACCGCAATCGCAAACTCTCTCTGTGTGCTAGCTAGATAGCTTGATATTTAGCTGATGCTAATTTGTTTCTTAAAGTTTGTGAATGACGTAATTAGCATATTTGTGAAATATTAACCAATCATGATCTGTCTAGAACATGTTTACTATCATATCAACATAGCAACAGCACAGTAACGATGTTTTAATTGGCTACATGTTAGCGCGGCAATGATGATGCTCCTTGGGCGCACATATGCACCCTTGACATTCTAGAACACACTCATTGTGGGCGCATATGGACCCTTTCAAGAGAGTTCCATTATCAGCATCATAGTTGGCCCCACAAGACTTCCTTTTTAACATTCCATATGTTATCTTAATGCAGAGGAAGTAGATTGGGGCCCAAATAGAACGTTCAAGCATTGTTTTTGTTTACCTTGTTGAAAGGGTCCATATGCACCGTTGGCAGTAAACGGGTAAACGTTTCGATTTCTGGAGCTCACAAGCCAACAGAGAGTTGCTAGACTAGCCCTGCGCTAGGGGCGCGTCTAGATTTCTAGGCTACCCCACATCTGGTTTGCGTTGGAGAGAGAGCATGCACAAACTTTATGGTAGGCTACCAGCCAATTCAGTAGGCTAACTCAAGACTTAGCCATCATACAACGTTTTTAAGCAATAAAAATACTAACATAACAGTGAAGTTGTTCGTTTTTTCATGGTTTATTTTTTCCAAAAGCATCCTCTCCCCATGTGTCTATTGCTTTTACGTAAGGAGCTTGTAACAAAGTTGGCTTTTCTTCGTTTTCATTTTCTCTAGGCATTTATGCTCAACAAATATCAGCGAGCTCAGCGAGGTATCAATGAACAGAAAACCGTGTTGGCTAACAATTTATTAAATACTCCTGTTATTGTCGTCAACGACGTCGCTGTAGGCTACTGCCTTTTCAGCGCCTTCTGCTTATGGTGATTCAGTCTTTTGAATTCGTTTGGCCTTGCCATGCAGTTGTAGGCTACAACGTCTCTTGCCATGTGTTCTATCAAAATGTTATATGCCCTCATGGACAGTAGCTCTGTGATGTCTGCATCTTTCCAGGTCGGAGATTTTCTGGACAGCATTAGGCCACTCCATCATAACACTGGCATTTAAGTCAGATCTAACGACATGGACGCACGAAAGAAACGTCACCAACACGCCCTCTCACTAGGTGTGAATTTTAACCGCATGTTCGCCTCGTTCAGACACATCACATTTACATAATGTCCGGAGGAAATACTAGGGGGGGAGTAGTAGAACAACCGGCTAAATTCGGACTTCCATATGACCGGTTATGTCGTTCAGATATACGGCCCCACCGTTTAACATCGGCAGAACCTCCGGTCTTACACGCATGTCTGAAAGCGCTGATCCTCCCTCCTCCTGGCTGATCTACCCTCCTCCCACAGTCTTGCCACAGTGTGTCATAATAGTGACACACTGTGGCACTGTGTTTCTTTGGAAAATGTGACTGAGATGCCAGCGCCGTTTATAGGAAATGAAGGACTGTTGCTGTTTTTGGGTCCCCCCAATATCATATGTTATGTGGGTGATGTTATATGGCTGATCCTCCCTCCTCCTGGCTGATCTACCCTCCGCCCACAGTCTTGCCACAGTGTGTCATAATAGCCGTGTGTTTCTTTGGAAAAGTGTGACTGAGATGCCAGCGCCGTTTATAGGAAATGAAGGACTGTTGCTGTTTTTGGGTCCCCCCAATATCATATGTTATGTGGGTGCGTTTGGGTCCCCCGGGGGGTTCATATGTGGGTCTTTTTTGGTTTGGGCCCCCCGTATCATATGTGGGTGCGTTTGGGTCCCCCGTATCATATGTGGGTCTGTTTGGGTCCCCCCCCGTATCATATGTTACGTGGGTGCGTTTGGGTCCCCCGTATCATATGTGGGTCTGTTTGGGCCCCCCCCCGTATCATATGTTACGTGGGTGCGTTTGGGTCCCCCCTATCATATGTGGGTGCGTTTGGGTCCCCCCTATCATATGTGGGTGCGTTTGGGTCCCCCGTATCATATGTTATGTGGGAGCGTTTGGGTCCCCGTATCATATGTTACGTGGGTGCGTTTGGGTCCCCCGTATCATATGTGGGTGCCCTTGCTTAGTACTCCCAAAACCTGTCTGTTGACAGGCTAATTTCAGGGAAATACTGTAATACTTTGCAACGAGGGTAATGCAAAAACAGATATACTCATCTATCAGGTATTGTGAACATCATGTCAGGTGACCACAGCGATTGCTAAAGGTTTGCTGACAAAACATTCCATGCTTCAGGCTAGGGCCACACCAACAGGGCATATATTAATAGCTTGAGAGACGAGACAGTGTCAGTAGTTCTTTAGACTTGTGTGGATCTGATCACTTGTTTATCCTTGATAGACAACATTGTTTTTGGACATTGGCAGAGCGTGCTAACTGTAAGTATATTACTGGCAGTACAGGAGAACACTAGATGGTCCTTTTGTGTGCACATACAATATATATTTAGAAGATGTAGCTATGGTGCCAGTGTATGGTGCCTGCTGAATATGTTGAGTTGCTCAGCTATGTTGAAGCTCATCCGTTTTGGGCGTGTGTTTGTGTGCCCAGGCCGAGGAAGCGGAGGCCACATACCGTACGTGCATCGCTGACGCCAGCACCCACCAGCAGGAGTTGGAAGACGTGAAGGTGAACGTGTTGCGGCAGATCCAGGACCTGATCAAACAGACAGACCAAACGCTCCGCACTGTAAGTCTCTAGCAGAGAAGTGCAAATGCACTCACTCTTCCTCCCACTCAGACCTGGACCAGCTCACCTTTACATGCCTGACCAGATTTCTCTTAGCCCTGACACCTGGTCCAGTCTACAGAAACCATGTAGTGTAGACCATTTTCTAATGACTAATCTTTTGACTAATTTTTCAATTAGTCAACTAATTTAAACGACTAATTTTTAAAAAATTGTTTGTTATATCATTGTGTCCATTTTATTTTGAACTCAACTGAAGCGGCAGAACATAAATATATATAAATCAGCCTACTTTTGTAAAGTGTTAAAAAAACATTATGTAACAATCTAAGAATAAGGATCTGCATTTCCATTAGGATAGTATACTGTTGTGGATACTATGGACATAATTCACCATACTTCGTTATTGACATGTATCCCCTTATTTAACTATGCTTGTGGTAGGCCTATGTGTGCTCTGTGTTGTGAGTTATGCTACGATCTGAGATGTGTTCCATGTTAATAACATTGTAATGAGCCGTTTGAGATGGGAGACCAAAAATAAATCGAAGAAATCAATATTAAGTCAATAGTAAAACGACTCATCGACTAAAACAAATTTTCATGGTCGACTAATCGCGGCAGCACTAAAATCATGCACTATACCTTCTTTTTGTACGTTCTGTTTACCAACAAGATATGACGCTCATTTCGAAGTTGGCAGCTCCAGTGTAATTTACTGTGGCCATAAAGGAATGATATCATTTAATCAAAAGCGCAGTTGAAAGGAATTAACTGCGGAGGACATTAAATAAAAAGGAATCAATACAGTACAGGCAAATAAGATGGCATCAAACAAATAAGATGGCATCAGTAATTCTACTCATACTTAAGCAAATACTCAAGCTAAATGTGCAGCTATAACAGACAAATTCAACGGTCAAGCAGAAGGTTTTAACAGCTTTGATATATACTGTGGATTACCTAATTACCTAATCTGTTGCTGTTAACACTCCTCCCAACTTCTTGGCTTCCCTCAACCTTCCCATGTTGAAAAGCGCAGCTTGCCATACAACACGCCTGTGGTGGGCAGAGTGAGCTTTCATTCCTGTGCGTTCTGTTCGTACATATCATGTCGCGTTTTATGGTGCTCATAGTGAAGAATTAAAGGCCTGAAACGGACGCTAATGATTTTGGACATTTGTCCCACTCTTAGATTTCTCACTTTGATGGCACACTATGCAGGTTTTTTAGCTTAATATGCAAGTTTTTTAGCTTCATTTACCTTCATTTAACAGCTTCAGAGTCATTGGAATGGTTATATGACTTTTTTCGGGTTGAATGGTGGCCGTCTCGCTTCCCCCTAGCGCCTGTGAGCGGAAAAAACACCCTTGCAACTGTGGGCCGGCGGGCCCACGGCCTCAGTGTCAGGAAGCATAACAAGTGTAACAAATTGCTTTACTGCATTCAAATACACATACACGCAGGCACCGGCTAGAAAAAGGTAGCGATGGAGTTTCTCAGCTATTCGTCATGACAGCCAGCGAAAAAGAAGCAAAAACAGTAAGGAAATTGCCAATACTGCATAGTTTACCTTTAAGCTATGGGTTTGTTCAGCTCTCAGTGACTTGTGATACCTGTTTGAAACAGAGACCATACAGGTCACCCTCAAATCCTAACCGATTCACAGTACAATTACCTGCCCATTCATCTGTGTAATTTATGGGACTCATGCAGACATCCTGCCTTTGCCTTTTTCTGTTTCATGTCCTCTCTCATTCTTCCTGCAGTGCACTATCTACTACTACCAGATCATGCACATGCAGACAGCTGCATTGCCGGTGCACTACCAGACGCTGTGCGAGAGCTGCAAGCTGTACGACCCAGGCCAGCAGTACGCTGCCCACGTCAAGAACCTGCCCCTCAGTCAGGAGCCGCCTTCCACTTACACATTTGAGCGGTACTCCGACACCAGCCAGTGAGTATAGCCCCCTCCCCCAAACACACACACACACAGCACAGCACAGAGCGTTTAGGACTGACAGAGCTGTTGCAGCCACATGACACATGCATGGGACACTCTGCCCATGGCACAGTGCTGGTGGACTGAGCTGGTCGTTTGGGTTTTGCCCAAGTTGTTTCATGTTGCTGGTATTCTGTGATATTTCTGAAGTCATCGGAGACAAGCAGTGCATAGATAGATGGATATAATCCTTTATCTTGTCTGTCCATGTAAATGGTTGATGAAGTATTGTTAGTGGAATAATAGACAATGCTGTCAGTGTGAAGCTAATAGGTTACCACCTGTCATCTCCATGATCATCTTTGAACATAATCGAACTTTGATGAATCAAATTTGAACTGTTCTCTTCACTTAGGGGTTCAACGCGGGTTCGAAGCCTCAGCGGCTCTGACAGCACCCCAGCTGCAGGGGAGTCTGGATCTGGAGATGCGGTCAAACAGAGGAGAGGTGAGATGGACTCCTGGGGCAGGTGCCCCTCACGCATGCTGAAAAGGCCTGAAATCGCTGATACAACCTTTAATGTTGGAAAGTTCTGAGATGGACGTTTATCCTGATCTTTAGTGATTGGGATTAATGTTGGAAAGTTCTGAGACTTTATCTTGATGTTTCTTCTACAGCGGGTCGAGACCAATCCCATAAGTCGTGGCCCTCTACCCTGAGCGACACAGACAGTGTGGGAGGGGCTAGTGGCCCAGGGTCCCCCACCACCAGCACAGGTACCATCCCATAATGCACAGCACTCTTAAGGGGTCTGTGTCAGCCATATGTATCTCAAGCCGATTCCATTTTTCTAAATGGTTGTGTAATTGTTATGGTGTGGTTTTATGATTATAGGTGACATCACTAAAGCCCAAAGGCCTGTTTCTGCGGGAACCCTATCATCTAGTGAAGATCTGGATGAAGGGGATGGAAATGTGGCCTCTTTCGAACGTGAGTTCCCTCCAGAACACCGTTAACTGTATTCAACATATTTATTAATTACTACAGGTGCCCCATAGATTTTCAAAATCTTAAAACGTTTTGAATACAGTTTTTGATATTTAAGGACTACAATTGTTTTATAATGTCTGGAATTGTGGGAGGGCCAGTATTAAATTAGATCTGCAGCAGAATTACTTTTTTTGCCTATTCTACAATGAAATTTCCGACTGAAATCAGTCTGATATATTACTTATGACATATTACTCCTGTCAGACTGCTTTCAATGTAACATTTAGGCTACGTTGAAGAAAGAAGTGCTATGCTTTTTACATAAAATAAGTCTTAGAAGTAGAGGTCTTAAAATTCATTAAATAATGCATACTTTAAAAATGTGCAGATATCCGGTATAAGGACACACTGGCACTGTGTGATTGTTCAGTTCAAAAGTAATGTAGAATGTGGATAGACTAGATAGGCTCATGGGACATGGAAGCATGTGTGTCTGTCACTGCTGATGCCTAGAGTGGTGCCTGTAGAGCACAGTGCACATCATGTATTTCCTCTTATTGACATTGTCCACTCCTGCATGTTGGCTATGTGTTGACATGTACACATGAGGCACAGTGGAATGCTCTGCCAAGCCATTTGTGTTTGAGAGAGCAAGGCAACAGGATCACACAGCCCTGGCGTGCAACATGTTCTGTGCATTCTTAGGCATGAACGGGATGGAACCGGAGATTGCCGTCCCCACTGGACCTTTCCGGAACGTGGGGCTTTCCAAGGCTGCAAAGACGCATCGGCTACGCAAGCTGCGGACTCCGTCCAAGTGCCGGGAGTGTGACAGCTACGTGTACTTCCAGGGAGCGGAGTGTGAGGAGGTGGGTCACAGCTGACAGCAAAACTGTCAGATTCAACATGGCTACAGTGGTCCACCTGTTTGTATACAGATTTGTCACTCAACACAAGCAGCAGGAGTTATATGCATTTTAAGTGAAGAGCTGCAGGAATGCTTTTTCTGCAAAAAGTGCCTGTTTTGTTCAGGAATATTGTAGATACTAAATGGCTGTTGCTTATGATGAACTAATACTCTTAATTCAATAGTAAGGGATTGTGCACTGGTACTGAGATGTTTTTGACTTAAAGGTGTAGCCAATGATGATAATCCTCAAACTCTGACAGTTATCAATCCATTACATTCTGGCCAGGTTATGTAAGGATGAGAACATACTTGTGTATCATCTCTCAGTGTGTCATGTTTCAGCCTATTTAGCCAAAGCTGTGTTTATGATGGGGATGGATTTGGAGGAGACAGGAGTTTCAACTCCATCTAGAGCTGTACATTTGCATTTATGGCTTTATGGTATTCAAAAGCCTAATAACTCTACTGACTCTGTTCAATGACTTAATAAGCATTTTTATCAGCAATATAATTATGATTGAACGCATCAACCAGACGCATGCCAGAGTCCTATATGATTGTATGACTGTGGGCCTGGTGGTAATGCATCCCAGTGCTGATGTAGGAGTAGTTGTTGATGTGGCTGCTGTGCTCTGTGCAGTGCTTTGTGGCCTGCCACAAGAAATGCCTGGAGTCACTAGCCATCCAGTGTGGGCACAAGAAGCTGCAGGGCCGTCTGCAGCTGTTCGGCCGCGACTTCTCCAGCGTGCTGCAGGGCAGCTCGGACAGCATCCCCTTCATCATCAAGAAGTGCATCCTGGAGATTGAGAAGAGGGCGCTCAAGATGAAGGTGAGTTTCGGAAGGCATGACGTAACAACGAAAATAAAGATGGATGGATAAAGGTGGATTCGTATTACTTTTAGCTGTCTTTTTGATGAGTTTCTTCAGTGAGGTTATAGTGTGTGTGTGTGTGTGTGTGTGTGTCTGTCTGTCTGTCTGTCTGTCTGTCTGTCTGTCTGTGTGTGTGTGTGTGTGTGTGTGTGTTGTGCAGGGCATCTACCGTGTGAATGGGGTGAAGACGCGTGTGGAGAAACTGTGCCAGGCCTTTGAGAACGGCAAGGATCTGGTGGAGCTTTCTCAAGCTTCCCCTCATGACATCAGCAATGTGCTCAAGCTCTACCTCAGACAGGTCCGTATGAAGCCATTTTCCTCACCCCAATAAAAAACAAATTACAAAATACTATCAAATACATATCATAAATACTGCCCATCCCTACACACACACACACACACACACACACACACATACACACACACACACACACACACACATACATACATACATACATACATACACACACATAGAGACCTCCACACAGAATCTCAGGTTGAGCACAGAAGGTCTGTTCCCAGTTTGGTCATATCTGGAGCAACATTCCATCATTACCTATTGAATAATCAAAATGCTATTGACTAGGAGGAAATATTTGACCTGTCACCTTCTGATGCGTTAAGACGATATCCTTGGTGCATATGATGTGAGCATTGTGTCTGTCAGTTTGGATTTTCCTGCAGTTAATGTGGCTGATTTTCAAATCCACTGCCAGTACCTGAGTTGGAACATTGTTTCCGCTTCTCTTAATTCAGTCATCATGTGAGCCGAGTTTCACTTTCATATCGCCTTCTCTCGGGGGGTGTGTGTGTGTGTGTGTGTGTGTGTGTGTTTGTCCCTGTAGCTGCCGGAGCCCATCATGCCGTTCCGCATGTACAACAGCCTGATGGGGCTGGCCAAGGAGAGCCTGCAGCAGGCCGAGGGCTCGGAGGGAGGGGACGCAGGGAAGACCTCGGAGCTGGTGGACAGCGGGCCGGACACTGAGCCAGCGGTGGTGGCGCTGGTAGAGAAGCTCCAGGCACTGCTGCAGGAGCTGCCTCCGGCCAACATCACCACACTACGCTATATCACACGCCACCTGCAGAGGTCAGAATGGGAGATCACGCTGTGTTGACCTCTGGTACACCTAGGCTAATAGTACAGTATAGTATAGTGTTGGCTTCCTGCTGCACTGTTGATGCCTATAAGACATGCTAGCATGGGTTGAATGGAGCCAGTTGTGGTTTGCTTAGCAACTGTTAATGAGAATGGGAAACTGAGTTGTTAGTGAAGCACTACTGTAAATCAGCTTGTGATGCCTGTGTATCATGGCTGTGTGTGCCCTCCTGCGTGCATCATACTATCATATCCGTGGCATTCTCACAGTGCACCAAGGCATGTGGTGTATTACTGCTCAGCTATTCTTTTACGATTCTAATCTATTACTCTTGTAAATGGCAGGCCTGAGACTCACATGGTTGAGGTCTTTAGTTACCTATTCAGATATAAATATCAGTGTTAGGAGCATTATGATGAAAGCCTAATTAATGTGTATTCACGCTCTGTTTCCCCGTGTCCCATCCTTCTCTCTCAGGGTGTCGGAGCTGGAGCAGGACAACAAGATGAGTCCCAGTAACCTTGGTATAGTCTTCGGCCCCACGCTGATGCGGCCCAAACCCACAGGGGCCACTGTGTCGCTGTCCTCGCTGGTGGACTACCCCCACCAGGCACGCATCGTGGAGGCTCTCATCGTCTTCCACAAACAGATCTTCAGCCAGGACTCTGGGGGACTGCGGCCCCCCTGCCCGCCCTCATTCCTCCACAGCCAATCGCAGGTGAGCAGCAGGACAGGCTGATCTACTCCTTGTTGCCCTCCATTCCTCCGAACTCGAGCAAAGCTAGCCAGTAGTAGGGTCTTCAGACTAGGCCTGTTAGGCTATGTCGGGGACACTGTTGAGATGCAGTGCTGTGGCAGTAGGTGTAGGCTTCAGGGCTTCAAGAGGTGCCGCTCTCTGTTTACATACACAGACGGCTGCTTCCACCTGCATGGCATGTGAACCCTTTACCCCTCATAGGGGCGAGGCAGGTGTGCCTATACGGTATTCTCCTCTCATAGGCCACTCAACACACTAATACCAGTACAGAACAGTCACACGCAGAAGGCTTTGTACTCAGCCATTCAGCCATGGAACACCAAGAGAGACCGGAGAGAACTTTGGTTTCTTCTGTTCCTATTTTCGAAGAATGTCCATCAGAGCAAATAATTGGTAGATAGCCAGTGTCATAATGGAGAGAAATGTCATGTGTTGAAATGTCAAGGTTTTGCCCTTCCTCAAGACCACAAGACATGCCATTGTAACATTGTGTAACACTGAACTGTTAACATACAACACAGGAGGCGAACACTACTGGCTTTCAGCCAAACCAGGAGCCATCAACACCACGTTATACCACTTTTTAGGAGGCTACAGCATGTAATCGCTTCACCTATTCCACCACAGTTGCTCAGTCCAGTGTGTGTGTGTGTGTGTAGAATGGTGGAGAGGAGAGGAGGCAGACGGAGCCCCAGGAAGGAGAAGAGGAGCAGAGCAGAGCTGACCCAGAGCAGTGCTGTGGTGAGACACACATAGCAACACTGTGTGTTGTGCTTCCAGTGACACACATACAGTAACAACACTCGCCCAGTGACGCACATACTCTGTACAGGATTAAACCACCATTTCACATTTCACCATTTCTCTATTCCAGTGGATCACAGTTAGCAATTGAAATCAGCTTTACTTTGTCAGTGAAACTCGCATTCACATACATCAAACTTCCGGTGAGGCGGCAGAGGTAGTATACCTATGGTATTTTGTGTGCCAGTTAGCGAAGAGGCCAAGTATTTCTCGGATTATTATTTAGTGTGTAGAGTAGCAAACCTTTATGAGAGATGATGTTACGGAGCTCAGGGACAACATGTGCTGTTTGTGGTTGTACATATAACTGGACTAAAATAATTCAGTCTGAGGAACTTAAACTTAAAAAAGTGTTGTTATACTGAGAAGCGGAAGTTGCACCCATTTTTGACTCAAAGCCTCATGGGATATAGGAAACCAGCAGCAATCTGCCAGAAGTAGAATATCAAGAAGGCTCCAGGACCTGAGGGTGTCTGTGCTGAACAGCTGGCGCCAATCTTCATGCAAATCTTGAACCTGAAGCTGTGTGAAGTGCCCTCCTGCTTTAAAAGCTCTACCATCATCCCAGTCCCCAACCAATCCATCACAGGATTAAATAACTACAGGCCCGACACCCTGACGTCTGTGGTCATGAAATCATTTGAAAGACTGGTGTTGAGCCATCTGAAGGACATAACAGGACCCCTGCTGGACCCCCTGCAGTTTGCCTACAGGGCAAACAGGTCGGCCGATGATGCCGTCAATATGGGACTCCCTCTACACTAATGACTGCACCTCAAAGAGCCCGTCTGTAAAACTCCTGAAGTTTGCAGATGACACCACTGTCATTTGGTTTGATCAAGGATGGTGATGAGTCTGCTTGCAGACAGGAGGTGGATCAGCTGGTCCAATGGTGAAGTCAGAACCACTTGGAGCTTAACCCCAAGAAGACTGTGGAGATGACAGTGGACCTTAGGAGAAGCCCCCCAACCATTCAGAACGACAGTGTCCACTGTGGATTCCTTTAGGTTCCTGGGGTCAACCAGGGACTGCTGACCACTTTCTACTCAGCCATCATTCAGTCTGTCATCTGCACCTCCATCACTGTCTGGTTTGGGTCAGCCACTAAACGGGACAGAGCCAGACTGCAACAGACAATTAGGGCCGAGAGATCAATGGAGCTGACCTTCCCTCCATCCAGGACCTGTACCGGTCCAGGGTCAGGAAAAAGGCAGCAAAAATCTCTGCAGACTCCCCATATCCTGGTCACAAACTGTTCAACCTCCTTCCCTCTGGTAGGCGTTTCAGGGCACTGTTCCCCAAAACCAGCCAACACATTGACAGCTTCTTCCCCCAAGCAGTCACTCTGTTGAACACTCAGAAATAGCCCCCACCCTTACACTGAAGTCAAACAACACTGTTCTGCTCATCTACCTCATGTATACTTCAATCTTACAATTACAATATTGTTATTAATACATTATCATATATATTATATCATGTTAATAATACATCACTGAACTGCCTTGCACTATATTTATATTTAAATCTTAAATCTCAGTCTATACTGATATTGCACAATTCCTACCCTCTCTTCAATTGTATATTGCATCTTGCCCGTGCCTGTTGAGGTGTCCACGACCATGGCAACCTTGACAGGAAAAACAAGGAGGTGGACAATTGCACTACCCTATCCCACCCATAGTGTTCTATTTATTGCATATGTACTGTATTTATACTTATAGCCATATTCTACTTGTCTTTATTCTATTCTTACTGATCTGTTTTTATTCTTTTATGTTTTTTTATTTTTTATTCTTATATATTGAGTGCTGTACTTTGAGAGCAAAGATTAACCGGAGTCAAATTCCTTGTTTGTTTTCGCAAACCTGGCCAATAAAGCTGATTCTAAAGTGTTTTTTCTGATGTCCAACAAAATCCGCAACTCATCCTCAGTGGTACACAAATAAGATAACAGTAGCCATACAGAAGCAAAAAGACACAGGATAAAAACAATAAATATAATAAATACAATAATAAAAAAAATATTATTATACTATTTTTACTATTTTATTATGCACATTTGTATTTGCAGAAGGACTGCTATTGCACCATTATTTATTATGAATATGAATTTATTATTACCGGATAAGTCGCATCAGCTAAAAAATGCGTCATGAAGAGGAAAAAAACATATATAAGTCGCAATGGACTATAAGTCGCATTTATTTAGAAATGTATTTCACGAAATCCAAGACCAAGAACAGACATTTAATCTGGAAAAGCAAGTTATTCAACTATAGAATAGCACACAGAACAGGTTGAATAGGTGTCTGGTAGTAGCCTCACGAGCCAGACCCACATCAAGATAGTATAGTAGTATAGTATAGTATAGTATATATACTCTTTTGATCCCGTGAGGGAAATTTGGTCTCTGCGTTTAACCCAATCCATGAATTAGTGAAACACACACTAATCCCGGCGCAGTAAGCTGCCTGCAACAACAGCGGCAGTCGGGGAGCAGTGAGGAGGGCTTCTACATACTCGACGCACCCGACCGGTAGCGCGACACCGTGACGTCAAAATGACGTAGATCTTGCTGGCGCGCCAGGATTTTGGGGCAGCCGTGGCCCACTGGTTAGCACTCTGGACTTGTAACCGGAGGGTTGCCGGTTCGAGCCCCGACCAGTGGGACGCGGCTGAAGTGCCCATGAGCAAGGCACCTAACACAACCATTTGCTGCCTCTAAGGTGCATCTAGATTTCTAGGCTAGTCCGGTAGGTATGTTAACGTTACACAGTTCAGCTACAATATTTAGCCAGCTTGATGTTGGTTAGCTTGGTGACAAGGAAATTAAAATGTCAGTTCCTGGCTGCACAGTTTGTTGTGATGATGTCTCCTTTCTGCCAGATGTGGAATATTAACGATGACGAGACGTTTGTTTGTTTACCCTCGTTTGAACTGCCGTTGTCCTTTGCTGTTTAATTGGCTGTGCATTCTCCGTATTGTAAGTCAGTATAACATTAAAATGAGTTTAAAGCCATTCTGTTTTTGTTTTTACCTTAAAGGGGATTTCTGTTGATTTTTCACATATAGCTCGGTTTCTCAAGGTCACCGAGTACACTCTGGGTGCATGAACATGCCCCCACAATGTGGCACTGTAGCTGCCTGGTAGCTTTAGCTGTTGGCTGCAGCAATTTGAGCTGGGTAGTAGATTGTTTTAAAAATAATTCTCGTACCGGTAGTACTCAGTGACCTCAAGAAAATGATATCTAGGTGAAAAATCGCCGGTATTCTCCTTTAATATAACAGCTTCAACGTCATTTTGAAGGCAAACGTATATGTAATAGGGAGAATGGTACACCTTCCCAGCTGTAGGCTACATGTCTATGGAGAACTAACCTAGCAATTTGGCTTTCCCCCAACTCGGACAATCACCAACTACTTTACGGCAATTGTGCAATAGTCTTCCATTAAAATTGTATAATATGACCTTGTTCCCTCGCAAATTGCTTGCTGTAAGGTAAAAGAACTACATTGTGCTGCTGTAACTCTAGGTAAGCAAACTGACATGTGGTATTTTCCCCCCAGGGAACTCTCTCGGTTCATCTGGCTCACGGGAGCGCTCTTTGGACTCCGACTCGGAGCTGGACGAGGTGGTTAGGCGACCCAGGCGGCGCCCCCCTCTGGCCAGTCAGGAGAGCGAGACAAGCACGGAGGACGACCAGCTGAGCCCACGGGTCAGCCTGGACCTGTCAGGCACGGTGCCAGAGACGATCCCAGAGCAATCCCCCAGCCACACAGAGACTGAGACGGCAGAGGCAGGGCCAGGCGTCTCCGAAAGCACAGACAGGACAGTGGAGGACTGTCCACAGACTGAAGCAGAGCTGGCCTCTGCTGAATAGGAACTGGGCGCCATATTCCTGTGGTTTAGTGTCCAGCACAGGTTTGTTGTTGCATCATGAAACCACATTTAGTTGGTGGATTTATTTTGAAGTCCTTGTTACCGGTATATTGTCCCTCTACTTAAGTGAATGTGTTTGCTTTACACAAGTGGATTTTGTCCTTTTGCAGATTACTGTAGTATACTGGAGTGCCTTTTTTAAGCTCAGGTTATCTGTCTCAAGAGTGCAACAATGGAAGGCTGTTTTGGATATGACCAGAAAATGGAATTCAACCAGTTTTGTTAGCTTATGGAAGAAACAGGTGTATTATCACAGAGTCTACTACATGTGCCATTTTCTGTGTTCTTTTTTCCAAAAATTGTGTGATTTTTTTATTATTTTTGTGATGGAATTTTAGTAGCTACTTGTATTAATGTAACGTCATTCAAACAGAGGAGTTACAGAATATCTTAAATGCAGTATCTTTACCTGGGAATGTAGTTTTTTTTATTTTCATTTAAGTTGTTTCAGTTAAGCCATTTGGTTATGTCACCTTTTTCATATTCAGAGGCCTGTTAGTACTACTCTTCACCCTCATTGTTACCGAGATGTTTATTTATGTCATACAAATTCATTTATTCAAGGTAAATTGACTTCAACTATGCTTAAGAACAGGAAAGCATTAACTATTTACTTGAAATTCAACTGTACATCAGGCTTCAAGGAATGAGTAGTGAGACACAATATATTTCTCTTTTTGAAAGTTTTCTTAGTACGGTATGGAGAGCCAGTCATGTACTGTAATGGAGCCAAAGACTGCGGTTGCACTGTTAATATGGTACTTCTTATATATGAGCATACTGTAGAGTGCTGCTGCCAACACTGATTACTTTCTTTAGTACTTGATTTCAGCATAATGTTCTTAAATATGGTATGATTTGAACATTTTGCACAATTCAACCATGTATTACTGTCTCTATAAGGTCACAGAAAGTGGATTTTAGGGATCAGATTTAACATTTCCCCATCACATAGTATTTGTCTCCATTTAGTCCCACTACTGCTGGACAGAGTGATGTATTCCATACACAGGGTTCCCACAGGTCATGGAATTTCTGGAATATCATGGAGTTTTGCTAAAGTCTATTCCATTATTTTTTCAATTTTATCATAACTGGGGCGAAGTCATGGAATATCAGGGAATTTTGTTGTAGAAGTTTAGAATATATTTGCCAAAACACATACAAATGTATTTTCACACAGAATTGGTGTATATCTGGTTATTAGCTTTACTGCATGTTTAAGTGGTGATGGGGAGCCCAAGTTTGTTTCCTAAATACCCATTTATTCATATTCCGCTCTAAAAAAAGTCAAAGATTCTTGAACGCTATGCGGCTGCTCAGAAATCTTCTCATTATAGGTCATGGAAATTCAGATTTTTTGTCATGGATAGTCAGGGAAAAGTCATGAAATTTTACACTTGACTTAGAGTGGGAACCCTGCATACAGTAGGTCAACAGACCAGGAAACATATTTAATCCTCAGGTGTGTTTCCCTTAAAGTATTGCTGGATAGTAGGTAAATCACTTTACATTCGGGGATTGGCATTGGGACACACGGGGTGGCATGTTTTGAGGTCACAGCTATATTTTGGGGGTTGAAACTTTTTTTCTTCATTGTAAAATCAGATGTGATCACCAGTCACCTATGTCTACTCATATGGACAGCTCTGTATTGCTTTTGATTCCATAGCTACTGGTATTAACTGGATGTATTTTATGAGATTATTGTACAAGACAATGAAATGCTCTTAAATTATATAAATCTAAGTAATTACAAGTACAGACTGTATGTAAAAAATGTTTTAATAAATGGTCATTTTACACAACTCTGTCCTTTTGATTTAGCAAGAATTATCACAGGTAATCAAATAGAGGGGGGAACAAGGTTGTCATATTTTTGCCAAGTCTGCTGAGTGTATTACGTTCTCTCGATGTTCTGACATGTATGAAATGTGTCCACTTCAGTGAAATCTTCACTCAAGGTTTTTCAGAAAGTCTGCCAAATGCCTGTAAAGAAAACAAACAGGGCTCAGGTTGCATGCATCCACTTTATGTTGGCTACTGATTGCCGCCAAGTCGACGCTTTATTGCAGGTACGATGGAACATTACCTGGAATTTGGTGTACAGACATACTCAGCCCAAACAAAACATATACACAGAAGACCAAATACAAGATGTCTTAAAAACAAATACAAGATGTCTTAAAAACAAATACAGGAAGTCTGGCCCCCCTATAGTTCAATAAATAAGAAAAATAAAATAGATAAATAAAACAAAAGTATTAGTGCCTTAAAACAGAGTCTGAAGGGGGACACAGTCAGGTTATGAGCAGATCAGATTCTGAGGGATGATGTGTGTTGAAGGCCTCACTGCCTGGGGATTTGTGCTGTTGGTGAATCGGGAAATTCTGGCTGTAATGCTTTTTAACCTTTTCCCTGAAGGAAGAGGGATGAAAAGGGCATTGGCAGGATGAGAGGGGTCTCTAACTATTTTAAGTGTTCAGATATTAGATTCTTGATGTCAGGGAGGTCCTGTCCTATGATTTTAGATGCTGCCTTGACAACCCTATTTAGCGCCATCTTGCTGTCGGCTGACAGTGTGACCAGACTGTGATAGAGAATGTGAGAAAACTCACAGCTCTGTAGAAGTCCCTCATCCCAGCCTTAGACACCTTAGTTGACGTAGAAAGAACAAACGCTGGTGAGCTTTAACAATATGGCTGAAGGTAACGTTCCATTTGAGGTTGGAGGAGATGGTGGTTCTCAGAAACATGAAGCACATTTTTGTTTTTGCAGAAGTCTACTACCATCTCCTTAGTTTTGGAGATGTTAAACTTAAGCTGTGGTCAGTAATAATATAATATTATCACTACTACAATGGTAGCATCCACAAATTAGAAAATCATGACGGAGTCAAGGTCAAGGTGTGAAACAGTCATTGGTATAAAATTAAATAGGGAGAGGGGGTAGAACACAGCCCTGGAGAGCACCAAAGCTGGTGGACATTGGCTTACATCGTTTGTTGTTAACGCTCACCACTTGTGATCTATTGGTTGAGAAATTCAGTATCCATCTACATGTGGACTTTTTTACACCAAACACAAGGAGTTTCTCATACAGCCTCAATGGTATGATGTTATTAAAAGTAGAGCTCAATGAACAGTAACAGTGCATATGTGGCTTTCTCTTCTAGGTATTGTGAGATGTTATATTGCCTTTGGCACAATATGCATGTAGGCAGATAAAGGTAATTTTTTAATGATAAAAAAGGGATGAATGAGTGGATGGAATCTGATCCAACGTGTCTTTCCATGCTTGACTAGCATTTCAAGTTACCTGTACATGATTGTACGAGATCAATAGATAGGAGGGTTGATGTACGAGTACCTTTGTTTCTACTGTACAAGTCTGTATGTGATGTACCGGCCAGCAGTCTCACTAGGTCTGATGATCTTCACCACCTGACAATTACAGAAAACCAGTCAGCATTTACTCTGACCATAATGCAACACTAAAAAAGAGAGAGAGACATTCAAACACACATTAAGTCAATACATACAAAATTAGAATGTGATGGTGGTGGTCCCCATTTTGGAAATGGAAAATACTGCCCAGTCATTCTGTGTTGAACTCTAGCAGTGTAATCAGTGCAGTGTAATCATAAGTCTAATATCTACACCGAGGACAGGGCAGGGCTGTGTTTAGCATTCTGGCTGCTAAACACAGCATTTAACGCAATTTGGGTAGGACAGAAATACCTTTACAGAACAAGCAGCTTTGGCCATATCTGCCTTTTACTGTTAAACACCTGAAAAATATTAAGCTGCTTCTTTTTTATGACGAGCACTATGCTTGAATGATTCATGACTGAATGGAACGTTGCATTTTTAAGCGCCAGAACTGCTTATCATGTCGTGACAAAGTTTACACCAATCATCATCTTCTAATGCATCTTCTAATGTATGTTGAAATGTCCATTCTCTTTGCCCTTAACATAGGCTATCATTTGTGCGCGAAGCATGTTTCAATTAAGACAGAACACAAGATATTTTTATTGCTGTAATATTGAATGATTTCATGAATAAAGTGTTGAAAAATTGTACGCACAGTGCGTACAGGATTACGGCTGGCGGCGCCAATGACCGAGGGCATGTCATTTCATTCATCCTATCTACAATGGTCATCACTAATATATTGCTAATATTTACACCAAAGGTGTGTCTGCATTTCATCCTAACTACGAAGATCATTACTGCATTAATGTATTCTGAAAGATATAAACAGCTGTGGCTGTTAATTGCAGGATAATGCATTGCGCTACTTACCTGTCCTCTTTTCAGTCCAAAGTATCTAGCCACTGGGTCACCTGCCTGAATCCTGGGTAACTGGCTCTCCTTAAGCTTACTGTTAATGTCAAGGTCTTTAACTCATAATTGATTACTTCATGTAGTGTTTCACAGTTTAATTTCATGAATATTACCCAATCACCAAAGACAGAAAGGATACTATCTGGCCAGCAACTCAGTCACTTCTTCCTTGGTCATGACTATGTGTTCAGGAACAAGCTACAGTGACAAAATTAATTAGATTAGCGATTCAGAAAGATAAACATGCGCAAACATACATGACTGACTAGCGTCACGCTATCAGGCATTTCTAAAAATTGGAAGCATAGATTGCTGTGATTGTAGGTGCTTGTAACTTTTTATGAAATATAGTATATTATCAAAATTGAAATTGCTAACATCATTAATCAACAGCGTGAACTAGGGGTGTTTACTTTTCAATGCAATGGCTGAATCCAAGTAAACGAACACTGTAAATCAAAGAGCAGATATGAACAAAGCAAATTGTGACGTAGATTACTACTGAGGTTTCAAAAGACATGCAATGAGCAACATGCAACATCTCACCTCGTGCTCTGTAATGTTGATAAGAAGCTCTTGTTGGAGAAACTGCTCCAGGATGTATTTTGGCGCCATGTCAACAAGAGACTGGGAGAGTGGCAAAATTCACTAATATTATTTACTGAGATGAAATAATGTCTAGCATATCAGACATATTTTGCAACTGAATAGTGGCTTTGAGGATGGCAATGTTAGGATTATGCCTACAGTAACTTATATACACAGGAGAGATGTTGAAACAATCAAAATAAACAATTATTACACTCTCTTCTTTGGGCCATTTTTGATAGGCACTGACGTGCAGACTGAGCAGCAGTTTTGGAGATGCTCTGACCCAGTCTTCTAGCCATGACAATTTGGCCCCTGTCAAAGTCGCTCAAATCCTTGACACATCAACTTTGAAGACAAAATGTTCACTTGCTGCCTAATACTAATACTTAATACTTCCCATCCACTGACAGGTGGCATAACGAGATCATGTGTTATTCACTTCACTACTTAACACTTAACATGATCAGTGTTATTCACTTCATCTATCAGTGATCATAATGTTATGGCTGACCGGTATATGCTGCCAAATGTGTTACAGTCATACCTGTTTCGCCGAAGGCGTCATTCCCATCTGTACTACGATTATGGCTCTGGTAATGTTTTCTTCCTGCATGCGCTGACAGTACATTTTGATCGTCTTGATTCCAACTTTAGGTTCCTCTGTAACGACCAAAAAAAATACAATACAATATAATGTTTTGGTGGGTGGGCAAAGGAAACAATTCAGATATGAATAATACATGCGTAAACTCCCACGACCAATGTCCAAAAGAATGAATAACGTTCAACATTAGGATCTCCATGGACATTGTTTACCTGGGAAGAAAACGAACATCTGATCAGTGGGATCATCGTTGTGAGCCACCAAAACAGTAAGGTCTGTCCGTCGTGGGCGACCCTCACTTGGTTTATCGCCGAATTGACTTTTAAACTCTTCGAGTGTTTGGTCCAACTCATCTTGTGTCACCAGATATCCTCGATCATGGCATAACTGATAAGCAAAAATAAATAGTGCATTATAACTCATCACATCCCACTAACGTGCAAACATTCAATGTGCAGTGGACTGTCTATAAATTAAGTTAGCTAGCTAGCTAACAATAACAAGTATTTTTGAACAAGGCCTAATCACTTAGAAACGTACCTGCATTATCGTTTTACGGATTTTCCATAACCTGTAAGTCTCCTCTTCGTCATCCATAATAGTTTTCACCCAGTAATATTAACAAAATACACTACTTGGCACTCAAAGTCTAGCACGTTTTTCTCTCTAATTCAAATCCAACAATATCCTAAAGAAATTTCCGGAAAAGCAATCACGTGTTTGATCTGTAGGGCCCAAGTATGGACCCAACCCAGTTGTCTGCGCTTTCGCCTGTAATGCTCTTATCATTCAGATGGCAATTTAAAATACATCCTTGATAAGAGGAAGAGTAATTAAGTGAAACTATCACTGTGTTTTAATAAATATATATATATATACACAATTGTTTTAATTCTGGTTATTGTCTGGCAGTACAGTGCAGCAATGAATTTATAATTGGGCGGACCCTCAGCTGACAGATTTGATAATGTGGCTCATTCAGCGGACGTTAGTGTGTTCAGCCCTCGTCTGGTGTAAAGGGTTTAACAGAGCAATGGTAAGTAGAACGCGTACCTTGCTTGTTATAATAATGCATGTACTGGAGAAGTAAATTTACTATTATGAGTACGACTGGATAGGCTAATGTCATAGGGGTCAAGGAAGCATAAAGCTATTTTTGTGGACGCGGTGTAATGTCGGTGTAGTGTAGTGTACGTAGCTGTAAACAGTCACGTTAGCGTTGGTCCTGTCCAGAGTTAACATAAACAGACAGCTAGGCAGTGTTCTCTCGTAGAGAAATCAAACAAGAACAAATAACTGCCTTAATATATATGACAAAACATGTCTGCATCTCCCGTAGCTCGGTTTACTGAGGCGAAAATATCTTACGTTGTGTAACTAGTGATGTGCAATTTAGGTGCAGTTTAGATTTGTATGCTATCTCCAAGACACTATCTCATATTCACGTTTTAGTAACGTCAAAAATGCGTGTAATGTTGTGGATTGATTTGCGAAATGTTAATTTATCTCATCCAGATCGCTGTATAATCGATTCTCCCCCTTTCTCAGCAGGGATATGGATTTTTAACACATCCCACATTCACACACTAGCTCTTGGATATCACCAGCCAAATGATTAGGCCTACTAAGTTTACTCTTCTAGGGTGCGAAGTAGTCGGTCTTTACTGCTGATATCAAAATATCGGGGACTGTTGTGAGGCCCTGATGTAGAAATGACCAATAATGAATTATTCCATTAAAAAAAAAAAGTTTTACAGCTGTTTTTGTCTTCAGAGGCCTATTTTTTACCAGTAAAGGATTAGTGTAGAATCTGTTTAGGCTCACCATTACCACCTTCAACATTTGTGTGTATTGCGTCTCTTAAGCCAGTTAAATCCCTGGACGAGGTGGACATGAGGGTGCATGGGATAGTGGTCCAGGAACTGTTAACGTGCAGTGGGCCTAGAGTTGTAGTCATTGTATTTCTCTGTGTAAAGTCCAGAGATTGCACAATTGGTCTTGAGCCACTCCCAGATTTTTGAAATGGGCATTATCAGCCATTTCCTTTTTTAAGAGATTTCTCCAATCTTCTCCCCTGACCACTTTTCTTTGCACATACTTTGACATGCAGTGTGCACAGGGGAGTGACTGGCGGAGTGCCAAATCCATTTATGAGTTCTCAGCAAAGGACATAGATGGAAATGAGGTATCTCTTGAAAAATACAAGTAAGTGATTTCTGAATAGCTCACAAATTCCAATACTTTAAGGTCATTTTCAGTTCCCTTTTTCAATACCAGTAAAAGTTGTGACTGCTGGACATTAACATAACCCTTATTATAATATGTTCAAATGCACAAAGGACTACTGAAGTGTGATTACTCCTGTATTGCTTGTAGTCTACGGTTGTTTTAATGTTCATATTGTTTTCTTTGTCTCAGAGGGTATGTTTGTATTATCACAAACGTTGCCTCCAAGTGAGGCAAGACTGGCGTAAACTACACTCAGTTTGCGGCAATGCACGCCACGTATGCTGAGAAAGGTTTACGCATCCTGGGCTTTCCCTGCAACCAGTTTGGAAGTCAGGTAAAGAAGAAACCGATATCAAACCGCATTCAAATGAGGGCCCCACCAGTCAGAGGGATCGAAATAGTTAGGGACTGATGGAGCCTGAGGTGTTTGAGTATAGTGAGGGATTAAAAGTCCATGTTATGATTGTGGTTGAGGATCTGATGTTACTTTTGGTTGAGGGTGTGATAAAATTATTATAATTTTGGAGATCACTGAACAATCTTTGGTGTCAAGCTTAGGTTCTCTATTTTGATATTTTGCTTTTACTGCACTTTAGCACACATTTCCTCATGATTCAATTCATGCTACACAACAGTTAGGTTTGGACTCTTCACCACCAGTATTCACTATGATTATGATCAACTTAGAGATGTTCTTTGGTGTAAGTTGAACTGTCTGGCATCAACATTCCATTCATTTAAAGTGAGAGACAAGTAATTCTTGTCACATTTGACAGTTATGTGATGCAAAAATTGAGTAAATTGAGAAAGTAAATGTGCAGATTAATATGTAGCATGAGGACGGATGAGGTGGTGTACAATTGAATGTACCCAGATGACACTCTGAAGATGTGGTTCTTGTCCCCCATCACTGTAGGAACCTGGTACAGAAGCTGAGATCAAAGAGTTTGCCAAAGGCTACAATGCTGAGTTTGACCTCTTCAGCAAGATTGATGTTAATGGTGACAATGCCCACCCCCTATGGAAGTGGATGAAGGATCAGCCCAAGGGGAAAGGAATGCTTGGGAAGTGAGTTCCTTCAGCACATACACTTTCATGTTGCCAACTTCAGCATTTTAGTAAACACAGACATTCTGTGTTTGCGAGTATAAATTGGGCCGCCCCTGACCATAGTTTTGAAATTGGCTCAAAGGTTATTTTCTTTTTGTCTGTGTTTTCGCTTTTCATCACTTCATCATAGTTTTATGTAATGTAGAGTGAGACAGGTTTATCAGATTTTGGACAGACTTCTTAAGAAATGTGTGTAAACAGGGGGAGACATCTGTGGTGTTATTGAACACAAGACCAGTGTGCTGTTGATGAAAGAGGAAGGCTCAAGAGAGTCTGCCATTACTTAAATAAGATAGATAGACTAGTATTTCAGACGTCCTGGGTCCAGGCCGTAATGCACCAGTGGCCATGAACACCACAGTCAGATGAAACGCAGGTATGGCGGGGAGGGTCAGCTATACATTCTAATGTGTTTACATCCAGTATTGGGAAGGTTGCAGATGGGCAGCCATTTTTAACTGGCGTATTGCCAAAATTTTACCAATCAATTCTTTCAGCTAGTGCACATGTGGGAGTTTACCTGTCACTTCACTCTAATCTGATGTTACAATGTTTATTTTTCATAGCAACATCAAGTGGAATTTTACCAAGGTAAATATATCTAGCTAATTTGTTCTTAATTCTATGCATCCATCAAGTGGTATTTTGAGTAGTATATGTCTTTAACTAATGGTAGTAAAGATCATGCAGCCAGTTTTGTTACTGCTGTGCTTTTAGTTCCTGATTGACCGTGAGGGGCAGGTTGTGAAGAGGTATGGTCCCATGGATGATCCAAGTGTAAGTTGAAAGTGTACATTTTATGTAATCACTACCTTGCACATTATTATTATTATTATTAGTAGTAGTAGTAGTAGTAGTAGGGTGATGATTTATTATTATTACTGTTAATATTACTATTATTACCATGTTCACTATTCACTATTTAAATGTAGGCTATTTGGCTTTACTTTAAACTTTTTACTTTAAGGATAATGTAATGTTTATTGTTGTAAGTCATTTTAGACAGAGATTGCGAGTAACATAAACATAATCATAAACATAATGTCTTTACTTAGATGGTTGTGTTTCTTGTTCATGTGTTCTTTTCATATTGATTTCATATCTTGGTGTGTGTGTGTGTCTGTCTGTGTGTGTGTTTTGACAGACGGTGGAAAAAGATCTGCCCAAGTATCTGTAAAGAGCTTCCGGTCCGTCCCCCCCTTCCCTCCACTCTCCCTTATTCTCCTGGGGCTGGCTGGCCATGTGGGTGCCACTGCCCAACTGAATGACGGCCTGACCGTAAACCTGTCTGTCAGGGAGGTCAGGCCTGATGAAACTGGCGTGCACAACCATGGGGTGGCCCCTTGCAACCAGCAAACCTTCAGGAGACAGGGCTGAACTAATTCCCCCTGCACTAAAACACTGGGTTTGAAATTGTTTATTAGCCTAATAAAATATTGAATCTGATGGTTCTGTTCTGGCTAATTGTTGTTTTGTTAAAGTTGTGTTCGAGATGTGTTACGGTTATATGTGTTCTGACACTCAGCAGGTGGTTTTAACCAAAGCATCTTGCATTATAATAGATAATGGTAAACAACACATTAATACTGTAAGACAGACAAATATAATAAGAAACATTGTAAGAGCATTCTTTATTGTAAATACAATTGCTTTATAATAATAGCAATATCAGTAAAGCCCAAGGAAGATATAAAGATATACAAAACATGTATGAAGAAGGGTGCTGATAAATTGACAAATAAATTTGAATGGGGCAGAACCAAATAGACAAGTAGATTGTCAGACATTTTTTTTCATAGCATCTCTATTAGCAGTATAGAACAAAACGCAAGGCATAAAGATACATAATCATGTACAGTTAATACAGTTACTGTATAATACTATTAAACAACTTACAACACTACAATTAACCACATATTATTCACAGTAGACAAAAGATGAAAATCATTTTATTCTATATTTTGGTCTTGGTTTAAACTCTGAGTGAACTGAATTTTGTCAAGGATCAAGGATGAGCTTGTTGGTAAAAGAGTACTTCAGTCTGATCCTGTCAGACACCAAACAGGACGAGGACCACAAAAGCGTCACGTTCAAAAGTTTATTTAAGGGTTGGGGGTTAAGGGGTTTCAGGGTTCCGGGGGTACAGGAGTTCCAAGAGTCTGCGTGTGTGTGTTCCCCCAGTAGCCGAACAGCGATGGCAGGAGCTGGATGATCCGGGAAGTCCTGGGGGAAACACACACACAACAGCAATTGAAACGAAGCAGCAGTACAGTCAAGGACTAGGCGGTATTCGTAGAAGAGGGACGGAAGGCAGGTCAAGATTACCGGGGCTGGAGAACACAGAAGTAGTCGAGCGGGTCCGGGATCACAGGCAAAGAGTCAGAGGCGTTTTCCAAAACAGGCAGGTAACTGGTGCTGGTTGCAGACGATCTGACAAGTGTGGACTGAAAAGCAAGGCTTTATATACAGGGCATGATGAGTGGTGAATGCAGTGCAGCTGGTAGGTAAACGAGGGTGAGGCAGAGCAGAGCAGGAACAGGTGGAGGTCATCAGACTTCAATCAGCGCGTGTTACCAGGCAGAGAGAGAGCTCATGACAGATCCTGTAAAAGCACAGGATCCTGTATCTGCGGTTTGATTGTAACAATTCAAATTCACTATTTAAAACATGATTCAGTAGTGAAAGACAATTCAGATCTTTGCAGTTATAATGTGACTATATCATTTGATGTGAAAAAATACATTCTGTTTGTTGGGCTGTTTTGTGATGTAAGAAAACAATCTATTCTCCCAGGACATTTGTGTTGATGTAGTCTACAAAGTTGTTTTTTAATATAAAGAGAAATGTAGTTTTTGTTGAATGAAATTAATGAAAATACTTTTAGGATTAAAGTACTGTCCCTTAAGTCTGAGGACTTTTAGGTTTTCCCAATGAAATTGGGAATTAAGGGACAGCACTTTAATCCTAAAAGTATTTTCATGGGAAACACACACGACATGCAAACCTTGAATGCTGACAGCTGACTCGTTTTGTGAGAGAAGTGCAGGGAATACTGTGAGAAACATCAGTGTAATGCTACTGCAAATATTCAAATTAGGCTACAAAACAAGTAATTTATCAAAATAATTAAAAAAAAATAGTGACAGTAAATTTGAACCTGTATGTTGGATTAAAGACAAAAAGACACATTTGGACAACTATCGGCAAAACCGTTTAAAAATGCCAAAAAATGGCCGATATATCGGCCAAACTGATATATCAGTTTACCTGTACCAGCTATTCTATCCGCAGCAGGACAGTTTGTCTGCAAACTGTATGATCCAAAAATAACCAGCACTTCAATCCATGATGTTCGCTGTGCCCTGTTTCGGAAAGTGAAAGCCAATGTGGATACTTGGCCACCAACTCAGGATGCCTTGTCTCTGCACCTCATGAGGGCCCACTATCAAACAAAGGTTTTTTAACAGTCCCTAGTGACCCATCCACAGTTGCCCTCACCAACCAGTTGTGATTGGCACATGAAGGATGGAATGCTTGTCCTCCAGCTTTTAACCAAAGAACCTGTACAGGCCAGGTGCTTGGAGCTGACGATATGTGGATGCAAGGAAAGTGGAAGTCAGTGCAGTACCAGGCAGTGTTGATGTCGACAAAGTGGAATATTTTACAGTGGGGCATGTGGGTGTGCCTGTGCAGTTTGGTGCAAGAATACTCAGGTACTCACATCATTATTATTGAGTTTTGCCATGCAACTATATTGTTTCAGATTATTTGGCATGATATTGTTTTTCCTGTTTTGTAGATTAGATTTTAATTGAAATAATTGCTGCCATCTTGACCAGGACTCCCTGGAGTCACTGTGTCTCAATGGGACCTTCCTGGTAAAATAAAGGTAAAAAAAAAATAGATTATGCCCTTGGATGCATGCATGCATGTTTTGTATTGGGAAGGTATTCATTATCAAAACAGTAAACTCTTCTTTTGTGTCCCTGACCAGGACTCAGATTGAGCACATGGCATGGTCCCTGGGTGCCTTCTGTTGGCTGCCTACCTGAGTGTCACTGCTTGGATGGGGAAAAACATCCAGTACCTTTGCCATACGACTATTATATAGTTATTACTAGGGGAGACTGGGGCTGGTTGGAAAACTTTTCACTCTCGGTTATATTTCTCCGTCTTATGCGTTAAAGTGGTCAAATTGTGTTTAACTGAAAGCTTTAGCCTGACCCTGGGCACTCACCGTTCGCAGTGCTCAGTCCGAGGGGCGGGATAATCAGTTGTCTTTCAAATTCCCTCAGCACGCAATAGGACAGCGCTATGAGTCCCATGCGTTTCCCACCAGCGGAGCTAGTTGACTAGCTCAAACTTTTGCCAACTTAATAAAAGCTTAACTCATGTCACACTGTTCGCCAACAGCAACATTATCTTATTTGTTTTCAAGTAGCAGGGAATTCAAGCCAAACCGTTGCAACTCTGCCATCAATCATTATGTTAAGCCCGCCTGACGACTCTATACACGATTTGATTGGCCTGATAGAAGTTTAATTTTCCGAGCTCACAAGCCGGAGAGTTGCTAGACTAGCCCTGGCAGCAAATATAATTTGCTGCCGCTAGAGTGCGTCTAGATTTCTAGGCTATGAAAGCTTAGGATCTCAGCTAAATACTGTATATTTTCAATGTCAAAAAAATATCCCTTGTTATATATTATTAAAGTAGGGTTGTGCACATGTGCCAACCTGCCCCAGGCACGGGGTTGGTTGGAACACCCATGTTATAGTCCTTTGCCGTACTCCTTTTGCTTTTGCTTGAAGTGTTCATCTATCTCACTGCCTGTTAAGCTTTGCTGAAGTCTTTCCTGTGTGTTTTTCTTCAGTAGGACCACTGTCAAGATCAATTTGCTCCCTACCGATTTTTTTTTTTTACTTCAAATTTTTAAAAATGTCTGAAATGCTTCCAAATGTAAAACTATGTTCAGTAATTACAATAAAGATGTTAAAACAAAGATTGATGATGTTTTTATGTGTAAAATACACAGTTTATAAATTTGTCACAAAATAGCCATAGGGAATGTATGTGCCAAAATCAGTGTACCAACCTGCCCCGCCCGTATTAAGACAAACTTTTTTGCACAAATGCTGTTAGCCTGCTAACATCAGTCATCTCAGGTTTTCAAACTTCATTTTAAATTATAGCTGAGTCCCCTAACAATCAATTATAATGAATACTTTTTTTATATCCTTAATTATCCTTCTATGTTTTTAGTGGAAGGTGCATATTCTAAGTTTTGACACTACAAAATTAAAATGTTGTTCTCACCTAAAGGGTTAATGACCTGGAGACCAGTTACATACATGAGTTTACTCTACTCAATAAGGCCGTCAGTTTAGTGTTGGAATTTTGTTGCAACCTGCCCCTGTTCCAACCAGCCCCGGTCTCCCCTACAAACTAGTTACTAACCCCTAACCCTAAAGAAGTGAGAGAGCAGTTATGTTAGGATGGAATTAATAACTATAGTGATATTTCAATTAAATATAATTTGTGTTACAACCTGGTACTTTAATGAAGTCAAATAGCACCATAGACCACCATCTACAGTTCTACATTTCCGCCCTCACATTAAAGTATTATAACTTGTGCAGCATTGCACTGTCTCTCCCTACAAGCTTTAAACTTGCTTAACCAGGGGTGAAAGTAGTTTTTATTTCTTGGTGGTACTGTGATATAGAGTTCGCGCACCGAAAATTTCAATAGCCTAATTATTTATTATTTATTTATTTGTTTATACTGTATTATAGTCTACTTATCAAGCATTCACTAGGACTTCTTATCACTCTAGTATCACTCTTTAACCCACCTGTATCTTTTTGATTATGAATAAATTGCAAACACTTCATTTCAATATTTATTTATTTATTTAGCCTAGGTACTCTGCTCGCTCCCACTTCCAATCGTTAGGCTATCATGAAACACGTTTCTTTGAGTCATGCCTTTTTATTTGGGAGACTGCAACATACTTCTGTCCGCTAAAACACTTTCATTATTGCTGCGCAAGATCTGGTTAAGCCGTACACGCGCTGTCTGTCTCTTGTCTCTCTTTTATTTGGGAGACTTTCCAAGAAACGTCCGTCTGCTAAAACACTTTGGATACCAGGTTGGCGCAATCACTGTAGGCTACTGTACGCGCGCTATAGCTTGCTCGTTGTCTGTCCAGCTGCACGGGAGGTTTAGACACAATTCAGATACAGTTCAGAACGATGTATATGAAATATATTTTGGGGAAAACGTGTTGCTTCTGGTAATTTGACGTTAGCAGTTGTGTTGTCATGCTGAAAGTGCAATATTTTTCAGAGACAGTATAGTTTTCTTTCCGGTACGACGTACCCTCTACAAATATTTTAGTGGTACCCCGTACCGGCCAGTACCGGCTTACTTTCACCCCTGTGCTTAACTCATTCCCATGGATAGGGGTACTGATTGATAGAGATTGTGGGATACTATGTTATGTTTCCAAGCTGATATTCACTTTGAAAACTGGTTCTCTTTAGGTGGAGATTGTTTTTTTTTTCATGTTCTAGTTCTGTTGCCTCATACACTGTACAATACATGTTCACATCAGCAAGCATCCCATGAGTGTTGGTTTTTATTTGATACCATTTTTATGTGTATGGTCCTTGTGGTTGTGGAGATATTCAACATTTATTGTTGGCATGTCATGTTGAGCAGGAAACCAAAAATTGCCCTGAAATTGTCACACAAAAAAAAATCAGCTTGACAACCACCCTACCACCCTAATATCTTACCTATCGGTGCCTTCTACAGTAACTAAAAACAGCTTGCACCAAAACATGTCTATACCGAAAAAGTCTTAACCGAAGCCCTTTTCAGAATTGACTGAATTGACTGACTATAATTTGTTGTGTGATTGTGTGATTCACTCCTTTATAAAGTTTTGTTCAGACTGTTGATCATCTTCTCTGGATCTGCTGCCTCATGCGAAATCACAGCTGTGCTGACACAACAGTGCCCCTTGTGGTGTGATACTCTTGTGGTATTTATTGATATCATGCTTGCATATAAATTGGATTACATTGCACATTTGCCAAAATTACAGTAGGTAACATGGAAGAAAATGGAAGCACTTTGGGGAAAAAATCCGCTTTTACCACTTTTAAGAATATAGTGTTAAAATGCCCAAAAAAGGTTGTATGCTTGTATACCAAAAAGTGTCCGACAAAGTTTTAATATCAGTTTTGGGCCCCTGACTATAATAATGTAGTTTTTGTTGACTGAAATTAATGAAAATACTTTTAGGATTAAAGTACTGTCCCTAAATAAAGTTTTATTTTATTTAGCTAAACTTTTAGGTTTTCCCAATGAAATTGTGATGAAAATGTGGTTGCATCTTTTTCATGAATTGTGCTTAACTTTTTGTATTGTGTGTTGAAGGGTTGTATTATGAGAAGAAACCTGTATGTAGGATGAGTAGTCTAGGCTTAATGCACAGAACGGTCTATAGGAGGCGGCATTGTTTGCAATATTTTCATTCACCATGGACTAGCCTATCTGTTTTATTCAGAATTATTTAAGACGCATAAATAATAAAATAAAAGTCACATGATTATTAAAATCCATAGAATATATCTTCTTTAGGTGGCAAATGTTTTTTTTTCTGTCTTAGGCAACGTTTTGGCGGTACATCGATTCTCCATCTGATGGTTTAACTAGGCCTAATGCCTGTCGTCTGTGTTGAATTGCATTTTATTTATGTTACATTAATTTACAAATGTAATAGGCAAAGAGAGCTAGATAAATTGTCGTCATTTGAAATACAATTTTATGAGATGATGAAAACCTACCCGCGTAAGTGACGTAGGTCCGCTACTGGCGTATTAAGCCTTGGTTGGACAGTGTGTGGGACAGCTGCGTCGAGTGGTTGTCGGTGGGAAGTCAGTACGCTGTTCGGAGATACCGAGGTGATGTGCCAAAGGGAGAATGAAGGTCGAAACTGGGAAATGGAATGCTAGCATGTAGATAGTCTGTTTTTGCACAGTCCAGATGACAGTGAGTAAACATCTTCCATCAATCCATCGCAACAAAGCCCTATCTGAGCTAGTTAAATGGAAGGAGCAGCGAGGCTATCGGAGTTCGGGCAAGGCACTACATCATCTGCGGCTCTAGTGCCCGATGATACTGAGACCGTCATCGGTGTCAGTTATGGGATGGACGGAGGTGATTCAGGTATGTATGACCTCTACACCACAAAACAATCACGTTCTTCAGTTCATCATTCAATGCTTGGGTCTTTACACTGCGTGACGAAAAGAAAGCGTGTGGACTGTAGCATATGCTTTAACGTTATCTAGACGCGTGCGCGGTGGTCCAACACTCGGCTGCGTGTTTTTACAAATCCAGATATGCAATATTGGAAAGTTATTGGCTTACAATCACCGTTATTTTATTATGCGTAATGTAGAAGCCAATTGCATCTTCATCATTGTGCGTTTCTTTCCATTACACGTCACGGACCTATCTCCCCTGTTACTAAACTTGCATAGGCTATATCGTGTTCTTGTGCTTAGTAGGCTAACGTTACAACACGTGACCTCGTATTTGACTGAGAATGCTCTTGCCATATCTTATAAAACTCTTGGTAGCTATGGGTATGCCATTTCCTTTAGACTCGACATCTCGTTGGCAATGGCATTGCTCTAGCCTACTGATAGACGCGTAGAATACGAGAGCGTGATGACCAGGACGGACTGGAGGAATAGCGTTACTGCTCTGAGAACCGTGCTGCGCCCATCCTCTCGCGCTAGTCATTCTCCTCCAGGGTAGTGTAGGCTACGTCCAGCGTTAAGCATCCTGGGTCAGGATGCTTATCATTTTTCATGTCAGCCGTCAGATAGATGGCAGGCAGTTCCTCGGCAAGACTGTATCCAGCTCTTCCAGCTCTTCCAGGCTTATCGAGCTCTTCCAAACATCTTTGCTGGGACTCTATGAGAATCAAATACTCCTTTGCATATTCCTTCTCATGCCAGCTGTGGGCTGGGCTGGACTGTGATGCTAGGAATAGTCCAAATATCCTTAAATTAAATTGCACCAGAAATGGCACACCTCAAAAGTCAGGAAGGACAAAAAAAGCCAAAAGCCTGATTCATGCCAGGTTATGTGTAGCACTAAAGCTCAAATGTATTCTTAAGCAGGACTCTAATTTAGCTACTGCAATAGACCAGAGGTCCCTTAAGCCCCTTACTCTGTATATCAGAATATGCCTTCAACTCTGTTTCAGCCCTGAGACCCAATAGATGCAAACAATGCCTGCCAAACTTGCTGAGGTTATAATTACTCAAATCCATTTTCATTTCACTTTTATCTCTAGTAAAAGACAGCAAATACAATTCATAAGCATGCAAATACAATTCAGGCGTAAACAGCACAGCCTTTTTGAAACCTAATGTAAAATCTGTGCCATCAGTCAGCATATTACGTCAGTCACATTAGGTTTAAAGCAGTATAATGGAATGTTGTACCTAATACTCAACCTAAGCAACATGCACAAACCACATGCACAGTAGCAACAGCCCAGTTGACAATGATGAAAGCTTATAGCATGCTAACCGGTGTGTTTTGGTAGTATATCTGGAAATGAGCTGCTTCATTTTTGGCCACAAAGTTTCCTGGTGCATAGCCTGGGTGGCTTGTGGGAATGGGGATGGAAGTGTGGTTTTATCCTTCACATGAACATATAAATTCATTTGAATGATCTTTAACAATATTGGCAGTGAAACATAACTCTCTGGCAAGTTACTGCATACCTTTGCTTTAGATATATACAGAAGAACAATGTTTGAACATGCCCACACAATAGTAACTCCTATGGGTTTGTTTAAGTGTGTGGTATACTGGTTGTTTTAGTGTTATACAGCAATAAGGCCGAGCTGTCTGAAAATAGTTATTTTGTGGTAAATGAACAGTGTAGAATGAGTTTGGACTCATTAAGTGCAGCAGTAAGACTGTGTGATATGTGAATCAGTGGGATGGGACTGTGATAAGTAAGAGTATATATATATAATATATAATAACTATATATTATATACTCTTTTGATCCCGTGAGGGAAATTTGGTCTCTGGATTTATCCCAATCCGTGAATTAGTGAAAGACACTCAGCACACAGTGAACACACAGTGAGGTGAAGCACACACTAATCCCGGCGCAGTGAGCTCCCTGCATCAACAGCGGCGCTCGGGGAGCAGTGAGGGGTTAGGTGCCTTGCTCAAGGGCACTTCAGCCATGCCTACTGGTTGGGGCTCGAACTGGCAACCCTCCGGTTACAAGTCCGAAGCGCTAACCAGTAGGCCACGGCTGATTTGGGGGATTCCATAACAGAGACTTTGTTTAGTGGAATACCCTCAAGCACAACAGTAGAATAGGAAAGTGAACTCTCAGGAAAATATGACTTTGATGTTGGTGTGCTTCAGTACCAGCTGTTTGTGTGTGTGTGTGTGTGTGTGTGTGTGTGTTTGTGTGTGTGTGTGTGTAGATTATGGGTATGCAGGGTGTGTACAGACAGGTCTGAGCCGGCTGGCAGAGTTTGCATACACTGTAATTTCCCCCAGGGCTTACCAGACAAACAGAGGATCAGCATAAATATAAGCACTCTGTCAAGGAAATATAGTAAACTAGTGTGGCCATAGCAAACAGAAAACACATTTGGTTACTGTTTTTGTCACTATCTAAATACAGAGGCCAATATTGTTTCCTCTAGTTTTGGTGAATTTTATATTGTTTTTAAATGCATGTTTTCATGTCCGAGCAGGTGGTCCTATCATGTAAAGGTGATCACAAGGGGGAGTCAAAATATTGGCCAAGCGCACTGTCAAATAACAACCTCTAGTGACATTTTGAACAGAGCAGCTCAAAGTGTGGACTCAGCTGAAATGAAGCACAGCGCAGAAGGGCTGGCGAGTAGGGATCGGAGGCTGAGATTCACATGAAGGGGGTTCTCTTTGGGGTTGCTTGTCCTGACAGAGCTGCCTATTGTCTCTTGAGTGGATAATCGATGGAATGTGGAGTGCAATATTGGAAGGCTTGATAACCCAACTGCAATCTTAATGTATGAATGTTTACATCATTTGATGTGATTCAAGAACTGTTCCTACTGTGAAATCTAAACAACCTTCATTCAATGACATTCATATTGGTATCCTAGTGTCTGTCAGACTAGTACAGTGGCCCACTGCTAAACATCCACAGTATTCTTCAGTGAGCTGTGCACATGAGAAATCATTGCAAGAATGAACAATGCAAATGAAAAAAAATGCAATCCTAATATTTAGTGCTATTATAAAACCAATGAGACATTTGTTCTTAGAAACTATTGATTTAGATATTACAATATAAAGGCGTCTAGTGGAGGTGGACAAACAAGCATATTGACTGCATCTCTGCATTTCTCTGCAAATTGTATGAAGCAGACTTGTCACCAAAAGACTAACTGGAAGAATGTACTCATGGCTACATGGTAACTCATGGTAACTGGCATTTTCTAAGGAGTTCTTCATGACTCAATGACTTCCCAGTACTCCTCTCCTGCTGAAGACCACCATTGTTTGGACTGGTGCGTGTGAGAGATTATTGAGACCTTACTAATGGCTCTATCTCCCTCTGACAGCTGTGGCGTGGCCCTTGCCACCTGCCACCACTGAACAGTGTTCACGACAGGGCTGATAATCGGTGCACATTGCCGTAGTGGCACGGGTGAACAATGTGGTAAGCGCCGTGCGGCTGAATGCTGGTACAGAATTATTCACTTTTGTTTGTTTGTTTGTTTGTTTTCCACTGCGGGAGCCTGGCGGCATGCGTGCTCACTGCTGTTTACATGCGCGCGGCCTGCCGTGTGACCTGACGTCCAGAGTCGGCGCAGACCCTCGGGGCTCCAGAGTGTGACCTTGCGCCAGCTGTGGTGCGCTCTTGTCTCTGAGCGAATATGCCGCATCTCTCGCCGCCCTCTCTGTGCCAAGAGCATGTGCAGCTTAGGTTGCCGTTGTCTCAGGGGGATGGCGTCCGTGACCTGCTGCCGCTGCCTTAATGCATGGCTGGATGGCTTGGCGCACTGCTAGAGGGCATAGCGGGAGGAACGCTGCCACAAGAACCATGCAGTGCCACCTCTAGCCCTGTCAGTGGGGTCTGTGTGGGTGATAAAGGCATTTCAGGCGCAGTCAAGCCCTTAGTGATATTCACAGAGTGATTACAAACTCTCATTTCCTCTTGTACACAGGAGAAGGCCAGCATTTTTGGGTACTGCGAATAGCAGTGGGTGGTAGTTATGGGAGCCTCTGTGTGTGCATGCGTGGCTAGTCTGTTTTTGCCACGGCAGCTTTTTAAGAGAAAGCCTTTTACACACACACACACACACACACACACACACACACACACACACACATACACACACACAGTTTGAGAGAGGGTGTGTGTTCATTTCCTCTTTATGTTATGTTCATGATTAAAGCGATCCAAAGTGCATCCCCGAGCTCTGAGAAGCGGCGGTGTGTAGGAGTCGTCGGTGGGGAGCGGGAACAGCTCCCTCCTCTCGTTGGCTCTCCTCGCGTACAGCAGTCCGCCACTCTAAAGTGGGTGAAATCAGCTTATCAGATCACAGGCCATCCCCTCGGCAGCTGGAGCGCCTGCCTGCTTGTGGGCTCCTCCGCACTCTGGCTGTCAGACGCACACCCTTGGTTCGCGCCGCTGTGTCGCGTTACGTAAGGCTTACATAAGGACAGCGCTCCCCACTGCTGCCTGAGGGCATCACCAAAGTCTACTCCGCGTCCGCCACAAAGGGTGCACTTGTAGGATGCTAACTGGCAGACCTGTATGATGCTTAACTGGCAGACCTCTCGGTCTGTCAGGGAGACACAGCCAGGCTGTGGAACTAGTGTATGTGTGTTTTTTGTGTGTGTGTGTGTGTGTGTGTGTGTGTGTGTGTGTGTGTGTGTGTGTGTGTGTGTGTGTGTGTGTGTGTGCGCGCGTGTGTGCGTGTGTGTGTGTGTGTGTGAGTGTGAGTGTGAGTGTGTGTGTGAGAGTCTGTGTGTGAGAGTCTGTGTGTGTGTGTGTGTGCGTGTGCGTGTGAGTGTGTGTGTGTGTGTGCCTGCGCGCTGCAGCTCCCATCAGTCAGTTCCACGGTCGGCTCTGCGGGACTGTGAGTGTGAATCACAGCCCCCTTGTCGAGTCCCGTCGTCACACATGGCCACCCACATGCTAGAGGCGAGGAGACAAGTGCAGCAGAGGGTCGCCGCAGGTCTGATGCAGAAGAGCATGCATCACATGCAGCATGTCAGACAGCTCGGGATGTTCCTTTATGAAGGGATGCGCTATAACGT
Source organism: Alosa alosa (assembly GCF_017589495.1). Classification (NCBI taxonomy): domain Eukaryota; kingdom Metazoa; phylum Chordata; class Actinopteri; order Clupeiformes; family Clupeidae; genus Alosa; species Alosa alosa. The sequence continues at coordinate 34,760,584 of NC_063189.1, forward strand.
GTGCAGTGCATTAATATTGGTACAAAGATAACGGAAGCTGCAGAATACTGCTACAAATATTCTAGTGATATCGCACTGGTACTCTATCCTACAGTCACTGGTGTTGGTTTTGTGATTTGTTGATTAACTGTATTTCTTCGAGTTGGTCTACCATATCTGCATCTTCCTGAGGAGTATGTGTGTGCCTGTATGCCTGACTGTGTGTGCTTGTGTCTTCATAACAGAGCATGTAGATCATCCCATGGTAAGGCAGGAAGCAGAGCACAGAGGATTAGCCAGGAGCAACAGTCATGTAAGATGGCATGATGTCATAAATGATGGGATATGATGTGCGTGTCTGACTGAGAGAACATCTGGTTTAGGTTGAGTGCTTAGGTTTTGTGAAACAGGTCATGAATGCATATGTGATTGCATGTTTGTGTACATATGTGTGTGTGTGTGTGTGTGTGTGTGTGTGTGTGTATATGTATGGCAGCTGGCCTGTTGAGATGGTCCACACATAACCAAATGCATACCGACAGCAGGTTGACACATGATCAAAGCCAGGAGGCTAAACAGCCTGTGTTCCATGGAAACCTGAACCACCAGGGCTTGTTTTACTGTTGTCGCAATTGGACAGCAGGCTTGAGACACAGTGACTCTTGTCTTTGTGTGGTTTACTACAGTGTGCTTGTTTGCTTATCTCTGCGTTGGAAAAGGCTGACCACCCCCATGACATTCACTTGTTGCTTGTTGTTTACCAAGCAATTGTTGGCGATTGAGAAGCCATACTCACACGTGAGTCAGAGAACCTCGCCCATCGAGGGTTTCATAAGAGTGGGAAGCTGGAAGGATACGTAGTCAGCTGTGAAACAGGATTTTGTCCTGTTAAAAAAACAAATCCCTGTGTGTGTCACTGGTGATTTGTACACCTCCTTCTTAATAGCCCATAACGGTGCTCACACACCCAGTGAGGGAGCAGAATGTCCACTCTGAAGGTCAGAGGAACATTTCCCTCACACAGCAGTATTGGACAGATGGGACTGAAAATGTACTGAAGTGAAGCCCTCTCTGATCAGTGCTCAGGCTCACTCTAAAAGTGACCTCTGATCTGACCACGGACCATGTGTGTGTATGCATACAGGTGATGAAAACTGAGCTGCTGATTCAAGGTAAAACAGGCATCCTTTCACTGTTTACTGGTGTGCTGTTTAGTGAGTTGCTGCTATTGTTGTTTGGGTGTGTGTGCATTTTAGTGGAATAAAATTTCAGTGTTGTTTCAGTGTTGTAGAAACAGAAGGTCACAATCAACACAATAGCCACAATAACCTTTAATGGCAACACACTTTAAGCTGATGATGACATCAAGGCCTGGGGAGACCGAGAGGAAGCACTCGAGATCCAGCCAACATCAGTGTTTCCCATACATTGACTTATTTGTGGCGGCCCACCACAATATCAACATTGACCACCACATAATGATTTTCCAGGTTGTGCTAAATTGTGCTTAAATCTGGTTAGCATCATAACCACACTGCGCTAATTTGTTAAAAACTGTTGCATTCAAGTTAATTCTGCAAACCTACCACCACAAATAGAATTCAATTCTGTGGGAAACACTGAACAACCCACTCTACATCTCTCTTTCTTCCCCCTTACTGTACCTTACTTGTGAGGTATATCATCACCAGTCATCAACCATCCGTGTGTTGGCCCTCCTCTCACCCATCTCACCTGAAGTCCCATCCTCGACTGCCCTATTACTGTCCCCCCTATCTGGATTCCTGGCCGGTACAGCCTAGCGACCCATCACGTGCCTATGACAACTCTGCCCGGATTCCTGGCCCGTCTGCCGACCCACCACATGCCCCTTGACAACTCCCTTCCCCTGTACAATTCCAACGCTGGACTATTTGAACTTTCTGTCACTAAATCAGGATTAATGAATTATCATACCGGATACGGTAACCATCCCACCTCTTGTAACTTTCAGCTCAAATGATTTAAACACCATGTCCTATTCTCTACACCTGACTATCATATGCATTTCTCATGTATACAGGCCTTACTGTCCTGTACTGACCCTAGGCAGATGGGTCAGGCCCTTGAGTCGTGGATCTGCTCGAGGTTTCTTCCTATATGTATCTCCAATTCTAGGGAGTTTTTCCTCGCCCCTGTTACCCATGGGCCTCTCTCTTTCTTTTCTTTTCTTCCTTTCTTTCCTTTTTTCTCTGATTGCCTACATTCTGTAAAGCGCCATGATACATGTGTAATGTTTTGGCGCTCTATAAGCACAATAAATTGAATTGAACATGTTTGGGTTCATCAGCAGTTTGATGATAATCCCCGCTCCTCACACACACAGGTACACACACACACACACACACACACACACATACACGCACAGACAAGGCAGGCAGCAGGATTAGGGTCAAATGAGAACAGTCTGGGCCTCACAGGTAAAAGAGCTCCACAACTGCCGTGCAGATAAAGGACACCATCCCACTACTGTAAATGTGTAAATCTGTACATTTTTTACCCTCAGCACAAATGGACATCTGTTGACATAAGTGTCATACAACATGTCTCTCGTTTCATTCAGTTCAAATTAAGATTGTACTTGTCTTAAGAACGCACAGTCTTTGGCCACAGTTACTTAAACGTATTGTTAAGGAATGAGTTTTGCTCCTCCACTGTTCTAGAATGTTCTCCACTTCTCCTGCATTCTGCTCTGGCAGAGCTGGCACTAGATGCTGAGGGCCTGTGTGTATAATGAGCTTGTGCTGCTAACGAGCGTCTCTCCTTCAGTGCCCTTGCCCCTTCAGAGCTGGCACTCGGCTCCTTTTTGCCCCTGGAGTCTCCTGGGCGGGCACCAGCCTTAATCTGAGCTTTCCGATTGGCCAGCAGGAGCTTCAGGTCACCATGGGACACCTGTTGTCTTGCACAGCGGCTGTGGGGCCAGATTAGAGCCGCTGTCAATCCAATTGAAGGTTTCTCCTTCTCATCCCTGATTTGTCCACAAATAGAAGAGAGCCACACAAACCCTGGGCGACAGGCAGCAGGCACGGTGGTGGGATCCTGGTGACATTTGAGCTTCATTGTATTTCCTCTGTGCTTTTACGCGGTGACTGTGTCTGAGAGAGGCGCAAACAGCCCCTTGGGTGGATTGCGGGAGGATAGCGACTGCGTGGGTGAGAACTCCAGGCTTCTGTGATTACTGCTGCCTCTGTGATTCTAGATTGTTCTGCAGTTTAATCTTTTGTAGCTTCTGCAGCTTTCATCTTTACACACTGGTGCTTTAACACTGGAGTTGTTTTGCTAAAATGTCTTATGTAATCCGCATCCCCCTCTTCACAGTTTAAAGGTCTTTCATGTCGGCCTTATCTTTTGTGAGAGCCTGCTGGCTGGCTGGCACATTACTGGTGCATTCAGAGGGGCCTGCATCATTTTGATATTTATTAATGCAGTTCAATATCTGATCTGACTGTCGAGTTTAAAGGCAAGCTGGGCTGAATAGCTTATTAAAGGGTCTTTCTAATTGATGTTTGGAGGCACTGACATTGAGTCCATATCTGCCTGGCTGGCGGTGGTTACAGGCAAGACCTGTTCTTCAGCGCTTTCTGAAAGAATACATGGAGAGTTGGGGTACAAGCAGAGTTACAGTACTGTATAGTCATATGGTGCTCGCGCAGGACTAAAACACAGTCAGGTAAACTGTAAGATTTCAGTATTGTATGAGGCATGTGAATGGAAGTGTGTTGGCCTTAGATGTGTTTGCTGTTTTGCCTTGTAGTCGGCCAGTTTACTCTCAAGCATGCATGATGCCTGAGCCAGAACATCACACTCCCAGTCACTGGATCAGAGCCAAGCCGCAGTTTTGTTGATTTGTCCACAGCTGTGAATGATTGAGGGAGAATGGAGCAGTTGAGAGGCGAAACCAGGGCTGCCAGTTTCGTGTATTATTGCGGACATCTGGTTGCGACGAAATAGACTTTGCACTCTGAGACACATCTGCCACAGCATGATGCACCTGCATCATCCTGCTCCTTTATGTAAATATTTACTCATTCAAAACCTGCTCTCGATTCAGTCCAGATCTCAGCCTATTAGGAGTTTTCTCCCCATGTAATCACAAAGCTAGTAATTTTATAGACACGCTGGTGCTACTTAGCCTGGCATGAAGCTGGAGTGGCAGCGGCCCAGGAGAACATGGACATGACGGCAGCAGGTCTCTCTGCCAGGCAATAGGCTCTTCCCTAGCATGCATCTGGCTCCGGCGGTTCCACAGGCCCTGCGTGGAGCGTGGATGGCCATTGGAGCCAGCAGCCAGGGCCTGTGTGGTGGTGGGGGGGGGGGTGTTGGTGTTGGGGTGGGGGGGGTGGTGTTGGTGTTGGGGTGAGCCAAGAGCAGATGGAGGTGAATATTTACAGTTCCTGGGAAGGTGGTGGAGACTGGACCTGCCGGCTCTGTTTACTGTTTCTGTGGTGGGCGCGGGCACATCTCCATAGCATGGGGCTGTGCGGGGGAAGACAAGACAAGTCACGGTTCTGAGCATGTTTGTGTGTGTGTTCGTGATGGGGTGTGTTTGTGTTGGGTGTGTGGCCCATAGGCCAACATGCTCTGTGCCTAGTCACGGATTGTGTGTGTGTGTGTGTGTGTGTGTGTGGTTGTGTGCACGGATCCTGGATAATGTCACAGCCAAGAGAGTGGGAGTTGGTGCTTAGGCCGTACATGGCCTCCATCAGCAAGTGCTGGTGTTATGCAGCTTTCATGAGGCTGTTCTGTGTGACTGAAACACTCTCCAGTGTCTGGTCCAGCACTGACAGCAGAGTCATATGTCAACGGTAACGCACTGGGACATGGGACACAGAGAGGGTTCCTGTATGTGTCATCTGTGCTGCATTTGTCTTGTCATTGGACACAGGTACTGAACCATTGGCAGAAATGACCTCTTTGGCTCTGGATTGGTCATTTTATTTTTCTGAATTCATCTCAGAGAGACCCTATTTAGATAGATAGATAGGTCTGAAGCTCTTTTCTTTTTCTTTGCATCTTCCGTCAAGGGTTTTCGCTGCTTCTTCACCGGCTCTGCCATTATACACACGTTTGCAACAATCTCTAGCGTTTCGTTAGCCTGCCTCTGTGCTGTAAACTGATCCTGCTTCGGTCGGCGGGTACGATACACCAAACTTGCAAGCGGGATATTCTGCCTACAGGCAGTAGGGGCGGACGAGAGAGTCTTCATTCGCCCCGTAATGAGTCATTTAACCATATACCGACTTACGAAGATGAGTAATTAACACAAAAATGTTGTCTGGTGTCCCTTTAAATTAAGAAAGTCCAATGTGCTTGAGGGTGATCAAGCATAAGACGCTTGTAGTGACAGGGCCGGGACTGGTGAGGTGCTAAAGGGAGTGAGTGTCATGATGAAGGTGCAAACAGTAGTCCAACCATAGTCCTTAGTTATGTGTGCCTGGCAAGGTGCTCAAGAGAGTGAGTGTCATGGTGGAGGTGCAAAAAGTAGTCCAACATTAGTCTAACAGTGCAACAGTGCAAGAGTAAGGTCTAGAGACCAGCATAAATAATATAGACAAATAGGAGAGTAAAGTGTAATGTAGACAAGGTAAAATAAAAAACTATTTCAGTGCAAGAACAGGTTGAGGTAATAGGGTTATAGCCATTCATTCATTCTGTATTGTATCAGAAGCCTGACCGCAGCCATTGATCATGTGTGCTAATATAGCATGAAAAACAGTGTAGCAGTAAAACAGTAGTGAAAACATTAGTAATTTACAGTAGTAATTATGACCGCCGCAAGCAGCCATATAGTCATATATCAGGTTTTTTTTTTTTTTTTTTTTTTTTTTTTTTTTTTTTTTTTTTTTTTTTACGCGATGCCCAAATTTCCGTCAATGATTCCCGGGACACTGAAAGACCGGGGGTACCTAAACTTGGTGGACATGTAACCCCACATGGATAGCATGGAACCATCGTTTTTCGTTTTGATCTGTAGCCCCCCTGAATTGGACCCCCGAAAGGAGGGTAGAGGGCAGACCTGAGTTTTCTGTGAATATCTCGAAAACCGTAGGGTTTAGGAGGACCATTTTTTTTTTGTATGTTGATCTCAAGGGGCCATGTCAACCCATTCCATAACCACTCATTTCATGTATAAAGCGCCACCTAGTTAAACACAAAAAAGTAAAAAATGAGGTGGTGTAATTGAAGGTATCTGTGACCTAACATAGTCAAAACTGCACGAAATTGGAAGTGTAGGATCATTATGACACCCTCTGTATGCACGCCAAGTTTTGTGGAATTCCGTTCATGGGGGCCACACAATAAATTAATTTATGTTACTATACACCAACTGGCCTGTAGGTGGCCGGAGACAGTTTTCTGTGAATATCTCGAGAACCGTAGGGCCTAGGAGGTCCACCTTTTTTTTGTATGTTGGTCTTAAGGGGGGCATGTCAACCCATCCCATTACCACTTATTTCATGTATAGCGCCACCTAGTTAAAAATTTAAAAAGCAAAACATTAGGTGTTTTCATCTCAATATCTCTGGCTGACAAGGTCAAAACTGCACGAAATTAAAAGTGTAGGATCATTATGACACCCTCTGAATGCATGCCAAGTTTTGTGTACTTTCGTTCATGGGGGGCCTTACAATAAAATAATTTATGTGTACATTTAGTGGCGCACACCAACAAGGATTCCCGGACACTGAAAGACCGGGTACACAAAAACTTGGTGAGCATGTACCCCACATGGATAGCATGGAACCGTCATTTTTTCGTTTTCATCTGCAGCCCCCGCTGGACTGGACCCCCGAAGGAGGGCAGACACAGTTCTCTGTGAATCTTTTATGGTATGTTCGTCTCAAGGGCCCACATCAACCTGGCTCATAATCACTCATTTGTGATTTGCCCCGGTAAAAAAAAATGAAAATCAGTAGGATTAAAAAAAAAAGCCAAAATAAATATTCATCATCATCATCATGGCTGCATTTTCAGTATTGGCGAGAAGTAGTCGCTTTGTCCACTAGATGGCGATCGTTACAGTGAGACGTAATTTTGTTGGAAGTTAAAAGTGGGTTGGAAAAACAATGGACGCTTCATACAAGGACTGTAATTTACCGCAGCGAACATCTAATAAGGATAGGGACGATGTTCACATGAAGTGTAATTCCCATTTCTTCTTGAAGCCGAAATAAATCTGAGGATGTTTATCGGACATGCTTGGTTTTACTGCAGGATACGTTAATCTTGTAATATCAATAAGGACCTATAGGTAATGTTACCGTTAGCGTTGGTTGAGTGATGGAGGCATTTGATTTATTGCATTTGTAGAAAACTATAAATGCGGTTATACCAAGCAAATGTATAGCAGCACTGTTTGTATCTTCGACTGTCATTTATTGCACGTGCTACAAAATCATTCTGTGCAATGGAAGATTTACCAACGTTACAATCGGTCTGATACAGTTTTGCCTATACATCGTGGAGACTGAGACGCCTGTTTATTTTGTTTTAAGTCGCGTGCAGGGTGTGAGAGGGGAATCGATGTGCTTTGATTACAGCTTGGTAGTTGTAGTCTGTGAAATTAAAAAAGCACGCGTGTGTGAAGTATCCAAACAATGACACCTTCATTTCATTATGGCTGCTTTAGCAAAACACCTTAAGCTACTGTGTAGTGGGTCCCATTTAGAAGTGGCTACTTCATTCGCTTTCCTTGACTCATGGAGCTGCGTGAATGTTATTACAACTTTTCGCCACGATATGACAGTTTAAGTCCGCTTGATACTGTAAGGCGTAAGCCATTGGTTTCAAAGGAGATTTTATTTGTGTCGCCAGCATAGCCTATTGACAATTTATGTTGTCAATAGGCCTACCTTATAATCCTACCTGTAGCTTAGGGAAGCTAACAACTTTCTATTAGGATCTAGTTTGTTAGTTACCGTTTTGTCATAACTCCCCTGATGCATTTTTGCATTTAGAATAGCCAGAGCGTGTATATCTCAATCGGAAAATTAAACAATATCGGTGCCTATGGACTAGGCTGGGTGAACCCAGCCTGATCTGCCCGCTATTTATTTTTGATTTCTTAAAAGATTGAGCTTGGTCTGATGAAAGCCAGACTAGCCATGGACCTCAGTTAAACAATGCAAGGGAACATGAATCAGCCTATATTTGCACTAACAATAACGGACAAAAGCTCTTCAACTTTGGCCCGTTAAAATGTGTATGAACAGTCTAGCGACGCATTTCATCAAGGCCCATTTGGACATGTCAGTTATTTGCACCACTGGTTAGATGTAAAACAGCATTTCGTTTCAGACTAGGCTACTGTTACTTAATTTGTGCATTAACAATAACGTTTCAGACTACTGTTACTTAATTTGTGCATTGACAATAAAGTATTACATGAACTAAAGATTACTTAAAATCTTATGTAGAAGAAGAAACATTCACAAAAAAAAAACATCCATCCAAAAATGACCTTTGTTTTTGATAGCTGTTGAAAACGGCATGGAACTGACAGAGATGTTTTGTTTATAAATACATAAAAAATAAATAAATAAATAACATTATGCTGATACCTTTTGCTTTTCCCAAATACAATGTAGCCTACAGGTGTAAGTGACCTTTCATCAATCCAGTTGCAATGGATGAACTGTGATGAACTGCCCTACTTGTGATTGTTTAGAGATTTTAAAGGTTTTATAACAATTCTACATCTTCTTTGGCTATTCTACAATCTATTCACCTTTTCAGCACCAGTAGGGTACTTTCTGTGCAGCTGCACACACACACTCAGGCATGCCAAACAAGCATACACAAAAGTTTCAAGAGTGGGGGATGGAGTAAAATATGGAGACAAATTGAAGTGTGATTTATTTTCGCGGAACAGATGTACAGGACTGAGCGGCGGTCATATTTTGTACCGCTATGCGGTACATCTAGTTTACATTTACACTTGGTTTTATATGTCTTGAGCAATCAGATCCCGAGTGGACAGCAGAGACGCATTGCCATTTACACTTGTGTGTTTCATGTGTCTCCATCCAAGGAGTTCAGCTGACACCTGTGTCCAGATTTGGTTACCACTTACATCACTTCCACTAGAATAGTGAAGAGACTGGGAGTGCTAGGAGATATTGGTGTTGGAGAAAAAGTCAAACTTCAGAGTAAGCAAACTTCAGAACCAGAGTCTATTCCAGGGCAGTTTTTACTAGTTGCAGAGGGATAGCAGCTATTCTACAGAGAACTGTCCCAAATAGTTTTGAGGTTAGGTTAGCAGATGACACATGAGAGGTTTGTGGTTTATGGAAAAAAGTGATCAGAGAATTTACATTTTTAAGTGGCTGTTGAAATGTGGAGAGCTGGCAGCTGAGGCATTTAGCTGTTGGCCTCCACTAATACTGCATTTATGCTACAAATAAGCGTTGATGATTGATTATTACTTTGCAAACTGAATGACCATTATATTTGGTGTTTATTTATGCTGAGACGGAAAAGAACAGTGTAAAATACAACAGCTCTGGCTGTAGTTACCACCAGAAGGACTGATTCCTTTGTCATTGTATCTGTCATTGTATCTGTATCTACATTCTGCCTCTCTCGACCATTATTTCTTTGTATTAATGTATATTATGCTCACTCTCTCTGGATATAGTTTGCATGCTGAAATCCATTAATCACTGACTGCAGTCTGAAACTGGTTCCATATTTGAGTGTTCACTAGTGTTGAACATTTAATCGTTTTTACAATGAAGCGGTTTGAACTGATGCCATTAGTAAATCCCAAAGGCAAATTCATCATTCGGCTCGCAACCCTGACCCAGTGGTCAGTCATGTTGCCTCTATGGTTTTTGAATTCATGTTGTCCTCAGTGTGAAAGACGCTCACGCTGACCAATCAGAAGTACAGAGAAACGGCTGCTTAAGTAGAAATGGCAGAAGATTTAGTGCAGATGAAGAGTAGCCCTTTGATTATTTGTTATTGTAAGTGTTTCAGATTTACCAGAAGCAATGCAACAAATAAACACACATACAAAGAAAGATACTTCTCTCCCAGGACAACACGATGAATTCGAAAAAGCACCACAGGTAGCAGTACAATGAATGTAAACAGGCTAGCAGAAATAGTGCTGATCTTACCCAGTAAGACAAGAGTCATTTGAATAGGCCTTCATTTTGGAACCCATTAGAATATTTTCATTCTTATACTTGGATTGATAGATAGAGCAATTCATATTTTATGTTCTCTTGTAGTTGTAGTGCTACATCCGATGTTGTAAATAAATCATATAGTGAATATTGAGCTGAAGCTTGACTTCAACTACCACAATTGCAATATCTGTCAAAAAAAAATACCAAGTAGATATTTATTAGATTATTTAAATGGTTTAATTTACCTGTTTAATTGTTACACAGCCCTAGTGTTCATTGCTTATTAGACTGCAGTATTTGTTAAGCTAGTCTGTCAGGAATTGCACTGCCCATGCTTACAGTAAAATTGTTGGTGAGCCACTGCCACAGTAGTCTGAGCATCTCATTAGACCCGACTGCTGCTAGTGCAGAGCTTTTATCTTAGTTTTAATTTGCCATGGACTTTCCTCTACATACTAAGTGCTATTCTCAGCATTCATAGCATTCATCCACTGCAAAGTGTGTGTATGTGAGTGTGAGTGTGAGTCTGTGTGTATGTGTGTGATGGACCGTTGCACAAAATGCACAACACAGCATCCTCTGCTCTGCATTGAAATCGCAAAAAAAACATTTCAGATGCAAGCCTCCATTCTTTGTGATAATATGCACTAGCCCATTCACACACAGTGCTCACAGACGCAGCATCCGTAATGTGTCATGGAAGGGAGCTGAAGGGCTGTCTTGTGCTTTCTCCTTGTTTCTTTTTCTTTCAGAGGCGGCTAAAAAGGCCTATATAACAGAGGTAAGCCCAGCCTGCCCTGTTCTCTTTGGTGTAAAAGTGCAGAAAACTGTAATGTTGGATAGTTACACAATCTGCACTTTTACACCAAAGAGAACAGGGCAGGCTGGGCTTACCTCTGTTATAGTAAGTGTGAGTGTGAGTCTGTGTATATGTGTGTGATGGACCGTTGCACAAAATGCACAACACAGCATCCTCTGCTCTGCATTGAAATCGCAAAAAAAACATTTCAGATGCAAGCCTCCATTCTTTGTGATAATATGCACTAGCCCATTCACACACAGTGCTCACAGACGCAGCATCCGTAATGTGTCATGGAAGGGAGCTGAAGGGCTGTCTCATGCTTTCTCCTTGTTTCTTTTTCTTTCAGAGGCGGCTAAAAAGGCCTATATAACAGAGGTAAGCCCAGCCTGCCCTGTTCTCTTTGGTGTAAAAGTGCAGAAAACTGTAATGTTGGATAGTTACACAATGTGCATTGGCCATTTACTTTGCCTTAGTGATGGTAGTTCATGAACACAGCACTGAAAACAAAAATGTCCTTTCCTCAAGTGACCTGTAAAAAGATCATTTAATCTTGATTTGATGGATGGCCCTCTTAAAAACCTCTCCTCTTTAAAAACACTCCCTTTCTCTCTCTCTCTCTCTCTCTCTCTCTCTCTCTCTCTCTAGATGCCTTCATCATCCTGCCATCCTGGCTCCGGGCCGGAGAAGAAGATTGGTCACAGAAGAGTGGATGCCTCAGGAGAGACCACCTACAAGAAGGTGTGTTCTCCAGCGTCTGTCACAGCTAAAGCAGTTGGACTCTCCCTCTGCACTCTATTCTGACCTGATTTCATGTGCATTTATTTAGAGCTCTCACTGGGTGACTATGTACCACAACTACAGTATAAACCCATTAGAGAAACACTCTTGCTGTAAGCAGCCCTGGAGTGGGAGACATAAACAACATCTCACCTTTACCATGTGGACCATGTGGCCTCTTATCAGTCCTGGTGCATATGCATTTATCATCACCTTTGGAGATAGTTTTGGAGATCAGAAGAGATTGGAACCCCTGAAAAATCCGTCAGCATTTATGACTCACAGTTTTTACCAGTGCATTCATAAGGGTCAGTCAGTCCTTGTGCTAATGTTGTTCTCTCTGCAGACCACATCCTCTGCCCTGAAAGGTGCCATCCAGCTTGGCATCGGCTACACAGTGGGCAACCTGAGCTCCAAGCCAGAGAGAGATGTCCTCATGCAGGACTTTTATGTGGTGGAAAGCATCTTCTTTCCAAGGTGTGTGTTTGTGTGTGTTTGTGTGTGTGTGTGTTTGTGTTTGTGTGTATTTGTGGATCTATTATTGTGTTTTATGTACACAAAATAAAATATTTGTAATTGTAATGTTCCTTTCTCTCTCTGTCTCTCTCTCTCTCTCTCTGTCTCTGTCTCTCTCTCTCTCTCTCTCTCTCCCTCTGTCTCTCTCTCTATCTCTCTGTGTCTCTCTCTCCCTCTCTCTCTCTCTCCATCTCTCTCTTCCTCCAGTGAGGGCAGCAATCTGACCCCAGCCCATCATTTCCCAGACTTCCGTTTCAAGACCTACGCCCCCCTGGCATTCCGCTATTTCCGTGAACTCTTTGGCATTCGGCCTGATGACTACCTGGTGAGGCAAATCTAAACATAACCTCCGACCTTCTCAATAGCCTCCAGTTCCACTGTTGCCCCTTACCCAGACAGCACAGACCGCAGAATCACCACTACAGTAATCAGAGATGGACTCAGACATGCCTTGTGTGATCACGTGGTGCCAGACAGGAAGGGCAGAGATGCGGTGTTGGCACGCAGGTGATGTTCCTGTACCATGCTCAAAAGGTTGGCACATTGTAGTTGTAGACGGAAATGTTGGCAAGTAATGCGAAAATGGAAAGCTGGGCTCATTTTTGAAAAGGTTGACCTTGTGTAGGACACAGAGTGGTTTGGTGTCTTGTGGAACAAAGAGAGGAAGGTTGTTTGGTCGGCGGGTGCCAGAGCTTGACTCAGTGGAGGATGGAGACAGGGACAGTGAGTTGGCATCTGGCATGGCAGAGAGGGCTAGCATGGTGCCACTCTGTTGGGTGTGGGCATCTGGCGTGGTAGAGAGGGCTAGCATGGTGCCTCTCTGTTGGGTGTTGTGTGGGCGGGCGTGCGTGTGTGTGTGTGTGTGGGTGTGACTTGCTGTACACTGGTGCGATGTCTGCCGTCTGGGAATGAGTGAGTGTGTGTGTGTGTGTGTGTGTGTGTGTGTGTGTGTGTGTGTGTGTGTGTGTGTGTGTGCGTGTGTGTGCGTGTGCATGCTTGTGTGCTTTGTCTGTGCATGTTTGTATGTATGTACCGTATTTTCCGGACTATAAGTCGCACTTTTTTTCATAGTTTGGCCAGTCCTGCGACTCAGGTGCAACATATATATATTTATATATATGTTTTTTTCCTCTTCATGAAACATTTTTTGACTGGTGCGACTTATACTCCGGTGCGACTTATAGTCCGGAAAATATGGTATGTGTGTGTGTGTGTGTGTCAGTTCACTCGCGCCACAAGATGGCCAGTTAGGATAGGCTGTTTCACTGCTGTTTTCATGTGATGGTGCAGGACGTTTCAGTGTCTGAAGCATACGCAAAGTTAGTGGGGGGGCAGGGGTGAGCACTGCCCCCCCTGGTGAAAACGGGTAATTGCATTAGTGAAATACGTCTGGCATGACCAGATATTAAATAACACAAAACAACAATATAAGGAACAGGCTGCGGTTGATGATTGGGAGCAGCCAGTTTTTCTACTCTTGCGATCCTAGACATCGAAAGCGACATTACGGCCAACCTGACAAGGCATGCAGGACGCAAAAAACGAAAATTACTGTTGCACTAGTATGGACATCTTGCCGTGCCAACGTTGCCATAAAGGTTGCCTAAATGCCATGTATATAAATGTCCTGTCAGCTTACTAATTGATTTTGCGTTGTGTGTAGATTTGGACTTTTTATTCCACTTTGTTTAAACAGCAAAGTGAAGCCTTGTTTACCTGTTTGGAACTGGCTGGTGAATGTGACTTTTTGTCCATCTAGCCTACTGATGGCGATGGATGACTTTTTTTTCCGTGTAATTGGATTACAGCAAAATATGAATATTTATTTCTTAACATCAGACTGTAGGTGAACACTTCCTTTGATTCTTGGAGTTCTCGCTATGATTTAAGTCTGTCCTACACTCAATAGCCTACAGTTTGGAGTTTACTTACTTTGCCTTTGTAGAATCGAATTTGAGTTTTCAATGACTCGTTCTCCTTAAGCTAAGCATACATGAACCGATGCATCTTGTTATTTAAATCTCCACTCTGCTAGGTGGCTCACATGCCAGCAGCACTCAGGCGTCGGAGGTTTACCAACGTTCCACAAGCACAGCTACTGTAAGCTAGCTGGCATCCGTTACACTAGGCTATATAGTTCGTTTTTAATAGCAAACAGAAATGTCAAGATAGCAACAGGTCATTACATTATTTAATTGACAAAATATTCAATCAGTGTGGCGCAAATGAGGCTAGAGGCGGTGGATTCATTTATCAAAAGTGTGCAGCAACCAGACTCTATGAGCTAAGCTAGGCGACACCCCTGTTTCAAGACAACCGTGCTGCATTAGATTTCATAAGGACGAATTGTTAAATTGTTACAATGTAATTATATATATCTTTGTTTGTTTTCTCCATATGTGCTCATGCTGTGTTCCCCAAGTGGTAGGCCAGGTCTAATTTTTTATTTTTTTTGTCTGGCCCCCCTGGCTCGAATGTCAAACTCCGCCTATGGTCTGAAGTTTTGGAGATGACAAGTTAGTCAGGTGCTAGTTTCACAGAGCAGTGAATGAAACACATGCTGACATTTAAGGCTTGTCTCCTGAGTGCTATCATTCAGTCATCATACAGTCATCATCAGTTGGTGAGAGCTGTAGGTTTGTGTTCAGGTGTACATGGGATTTAAAATTGTGAGGATATTCTTAATACATCTTGCTCATGCTGATACAGACTGTGACAGTTTATAACTGGATATATAACTGTATTCCGCAAGCTGGGTATGTGAGTACCTTTTTGGAGTGCTATTATTTGTGTGGATGTTTGGCTGGCCGCTGGCAGCCACACCTCAGACAGTGCGAGCACATGGCTCTCTTATAAGCCCACACACATTCTACCTGCGCCAGATGGAGATTAACGCACTAATACTTTCCTGTTTAAACCACCGGCTGAAAACAGCAGACTCCACTGTTCAATTTAGACATCGTTGTGGTGTGTGTGTGGGTGTGGGTGTGTGTGGGGGGGTGTATGTGTGTAAATGCCATCTGTGGTGATAGTAAAACCTGTTGTAGGAAATCCTAGAACTAGATTAATTTGTGAAAATCATTAGCTTTAAAACTACAAACTGACAAGATTGATATAGATATTAAATTGTGCACACCGAAATGACTTTGCATGAATGGTAATCATTCTCTCTGTATTTGTCAATCTGTCTGTGTGTTTGTGGTTTCCAACCGCCAGTACTCTCTGTGCAATGAGCCTCTGATTGAGCTCTCTAACCCTGGTGCTAGCGGCTCCATCTTCTACGTAACCAGGGACGACGAGTTCATCATCAAAACAGTCATGCACAAAGAGGCTGAGTTTCTGCAGAAGCTGCTGCCTGGATACTACATGGTGAGTTACCCCACCCTCACCTCTAAGTTAATTTCCTGTGTGTGAGTGTGCTTGTGTGCATGCATGTGTGCGTGCATATGTGCGCATGCGCAAGATGGAGATCGTGTGAGACTCTAGATGTGTCCTGTGCGGTGCCCTGACCACAGCTCGTCCTAACGTGAGCGAGGCTTAGTGCAGAGAGGGAGGGCTACAGAGAGCACTGGCACTGACATGCACAGCACACCTGACTGGGAGGCTTAAGGCACCTGAGGTGACTCGCATACCTACTGTACCTGGGACGGAAGGATGGCTCATTCAGTTCACCAAACAGTGTGGAGGAGAATGGAAACTCAAGAAAGACAACATGTTGATGTGAAGACATTAAGCTGTAAAGCCAACAGTTCACCAACAGTTAGAGGAATGTTTGGAACTGTGCTTAAAGGCAGACTGTTTTGGTGGTGCTGGTGTTTTCTGTGAGAAATATTGTATAAATATACTCGCATTTACATGAATGGTTTCACTTAATATACTTAACATAACATGTTTGTTTTTTTCTGGGTTGAATTGAAGTGTAATTTCACACTTTAATCCACCTTTGAATTGTTTAAAAGCAGTAGGAAAACCCAATAAATACACAATCCAATCACACAATCAAAAGAGCAAATAAATCAAATAAATAAAGCATCATAAATACACAAACATACCTCGCTGACTGCATACAAACTGAGAGGGAAATGAGTCCAGGATAAGATTAAGAGTATTGATCACAAATATAAAACTTTGGACTCGGCTGTGTACCAGCATGACCGCGAGTCGGCATCTCAAGTCTTTCTCAGTGTACAACAATAAATGTGTCTGTGTAAACCCTAACCCATATGATGTCACTTCCTATTAATCAATCATAATGAGACATAGAATGCAATTCATATGCTGAGAATGTAAAACAAATATGTATCAAAGACAAAATAAACAAAACAAGAAACGTGGAATTTAAACAACAGCTGAATCTACTGTTCTTCTCTTTTATTACCGGTGCTGTTTGTTTTCCGTTTCTTACTCCTCTTTTTCATTTTGGGGGAACCCGCAGAACCTGAACCAGAACCCTCGTACGCTGCTGCCCAAGTTCTTCGGCTTGTACTGCGTGCAGTCTGGCGGGAAGAACATCCGGATCGTAGTGATGAACAACGTTCTGCCTCGCGTGTTCCGCATGCACCTCAAGTTTGACCTCAAGGGTTCCACGTACAAGCGGCGGGCCTCCAAAAAGGAACGTGAGAAATCCAGGCCCACCTTTAAAGATCTGGACTTCATGCAGGATGTCTCAGAAGGCCTCATGCTGGACACAGACACTTACAATGCCCTGACCAAGACTCTGCAGAGAGACTGCTTGGTAAGCAATGTGTTGGCTTTTTAGAAGCATTAATTCAATAATTTTAACCAAAGAGAGGCCACCCCTATCTGTACATAGTTGTTTTATGTTTACCATATTGAGGTGGTGAGGGGGGCTGGATTCCTACTATGGTGGTGGGAATTAACAGGAAATGTAAATATTTCCTCCAGTGCTTTAATGTTGGATCTTCCCTGGTGTAGGGAACCCTTCTGGTCTCAGCGTACTTTTATCATCAAAAGAGCTACTTTTTGTGCATCTTTATTTCTGTACTCTCAACACTAGTTCATTACTAGTCCCTCTCATAGCCTCAAGGGCTGTAATGGACTGTCCTACTTAATTAAAGGATGGATGAAATTGTCTTGGTGCTTTGTTTGACACTGAGACATTGACATTCTGTAGAAAATATTACAGATTCACGCCCCCCAGGTATTGATTTGAATGGCATTATACATGTGGATGGGTCTGAGAATGTTTTCTGCAGGGTAACATACAATACTACTACCATAGATCAAGCTGTGTCATGCAATAGCATGACTTATGCTTATAGTTCTATTCCAACGTTGATTTCACCAACGTTATAGTAAAAAAGAAAAAAGACAAATTTAAAACTAGAAACCTAACAAATATTCTTTCCATACCTCAGCATATTCCTCAAAAGCCAGAGGCATTTTCAGCTAACATGGGTTTACTAAATATAGGTGCACTTACTACCAAAACCTTTGCAATCAATGATTTTATTAGTGAAAAAATTGGATTTTCTGTTTCTTGTTGAAACCTGGTTGACTTCAGACAGCTAAGCTGTTCTTGTTGAGACTTGTCCCCAAATTATAATTTCTTCCACTCAATTAGACAAGGCAAACGAGGTGGTGGAATTGCCTCCATTCTCTCAAACAAATATAGTTGCACACGAGTCAACTTTGGCTAATTCGCTTCCTTTGAGTATATTGCCTCACTCTGAAGGCTGACCCAGTTGTACTTCTATTAACCTTATACACCCTCTAAACTATGGACTGGCTTTCTTTACCAGTTTTCTGAACTTATGTCGCTCATCATCACTAGCTATGATGGGATAATTGTAAATGGCGACTTCAATATTCATGTCAATAAGACAACTGATGCTAAAAACAGTAAGTTCCTTAATGTGTTGGACAGTTTAGAGCTAAAGCAGCATGTTACAGGACCCACCCACAACCTTGGCAACACCCTCGATCTAGTCATTTCCAGAGGGATAGAAGTCACAGACTTATCAGTAAATGATATAAATATGTCTGATCATCATTGTGTATCTTTTAATATTGTACTACATACTCCAAAAATTCATCCCTAAATTGCAATCAAATCGCGACTCTTGGACATTAGAGCAGAACAGCAGTTCATAGCTCTTATAGACTCCATAAATTTAGATATTTTACATCATCCCATTGATCAAATGGTAGAGGCTCTTAATCGTGAATTAGGGGCTCTGCTTGACAGAGTGGCACCCTTAAAGACTAAAAAAGGCCCTGTAGCAAAACTGACACCTTGGATGAACGAAAATATCCATGATCTAAAAAAGATCATGTAGGAAAGCTGAGAGAACATGGAGAAAAACTAAGTTACAGGTTCACCATGCCATTCTAAAAGAAAAATTGCAAATTATAATAGAGCTATTCGAATGAGAGGAGGAACCACTTCTCTAAGGTAATTGCTGAAAACAGTAGAAACTCTAGGGTGTTGTTCTCTACCATTGATAGGCTATTGCATCAAACACCTTTTGACACACTCAGTCAGGCATCCTCTCTAAGATGCTGAAGAATTTGCAGACTTCTTCAAAACAAAGTCATTTCTATAAGGGAGGCTATTGGTAACACAAAGTAATATGTTTGATAGTACACCCAAAAACAGCCCCCCAAAATTAAGGTCCTTTAGCACTATTACTCAATCTGAGCTTGGTAAAATTATAACTCAAACCCGGCTCTTCAACATGTGTTTTAGATCCAATCCCTACTACATTCCTCAAAAAAGTATATGAAGGCTTAGCTCCTTTTTTCTCAAAGGTAATAAATACCTCATTAGAAACAGGTATATTTCCAACTGCTTTTAAAACCGCTGTTGTGAAACCTTTACTTAAAAGTCAAAAACTTGACCATACCAATCTGAGCAACTAGGCCTATATATCAAATCTATCGTTTTTTGAGCAAAGTACTTGAAAAAAAATTTGCAATCAGTTAAATACCTTCCTCAACGAAAACAGTATCCTTGAAAAATTCCAATCAGGTTTTTAGATCAAATCACAGCACAGAAACGGCTCTAGTAAAGATAGTCAATGATCTCAGACTAGCTACCGACTCAAACAAAGTCTCAATCCTTATTCTTCTGGATTTGAGTGCGGCATTTGACACCATTGATCATAGCATCCCAATTCACCGCCTTGCAAAGTGGGTGGGTCTCTCTGATAATGCTCTAAACTGGTTTCAAACCTACATTACTGGCAGAGATTTTATATCAGTCTAGAGATCATGTATCTGAAAAACATGACTTGCCTTTTGGTGTGGCCAGGGAGCTGCCTTGGTCCCCTGCTATTTTCTCTATATATGCTCCCATTGGGAAACGCCATAAGTCAGCATAATGTAAACTTCCACAGCTTCCAGAATGATACCCAATTGTATCTTTCTGTGGGAGCCAACTAACCTTAGATGGCCTTTGCTCCTCACTGCATGCCTAACCTCCATTAATCAGTGGATGAGCAAAAACTTTTTGAAACTAAATGATGACAAAACAGAGGTACTTCTGGTTGGACCAAAACTAAAGCGAGATATTATTCTTAGTAATCTGGGGAACTTGGCACACCAGGTCAAACCAAAAAGTAACAAGCCTCGGTGTCATCTTAGATGCAGAGTTAAGTTTTAAGCCCCATATCAGTAAAGTTACTCAGACAGCCTATTTCCACTTGAGAAACATTGCCAAAGTGCTGCCCTTTTTAACTCAACAAGATGCAGAAAAGCTAATTCACGCCTTTATCACTAGCAGGTTAGACTACTGCAATGCACTTTTCACTGGTCTTCCCAAAAAACATCTAAAGAAATTGGCACTCATACAGAACTCTGCGGCTAGACTTTTAACTAAGACTAAGAAGAGAGAACACATCACCCTGTGTTGGCTGAACTGCACTGGCTCCCTATTTCCTATAGAATTGATTTTAAGGTTATGTTTAATTACTTACAAAGCTCTGAATGGCATAGCACCTTCATATATCTCTGAGCTTTTAATATCTTATCAACCACAAAGGAAACTTAGATCATCCAATTCTAATCTTTTAATGGCACCCAAAGTGCTCCACAAACAAAGTGGAGAAGCTGGGATTTTATCCATTATGCCCCCCAAAACTATGGAACACCCTGCCTCTGTACATCAAGCAGGCGAGTTCAGTAAATATTTTTAAAAAAGATCTGAAAACATACCTGTACAGGAAAGCTTTTAGTTAACTCATCTTATCCTGTAGACTACATTTTCAGATTATTCTACATCTGCTACTATTGGAGGCGCAGCCAGCCAGAAGCGGATGGGCTCCCCTATTAAGTCAGGTTCTGCTCAAGGTTTCTTCCTGGAATATGGGAGTTTTTCCCTTGCCACAGTTGCCATATGGCGTTTGTGGGGGGTAAGAGGGTTAAGGCTGCCAGTCTTATGACGTCATTTTCTATATTTTTGATATGTTGCTGAGTATAACATAAACAGCAAAGAAAAGTGATTGATAATGACTGACTGACTATTATTGTGTTACATGTTTCAAATGTAAAGCACTTTGAGCTGCATTCTGTGTATGAAAGGTGCTATACAAATAAAGCTTTATTATTATTATTATTATTGTTTGGTATGAGGGATTCCAATAAGAGAGAAGTCAAGGCTCTACTCTTTCATGTATTGCACTCTCACAGACAACAGTTCACAGACCAAATGTCTGTCATTATATTTTGAAATGTACTCTATGTTGACGTTGTGTTGCTAATGCTTAGTTTCTTGCTTGTTTAATGGATTGAGTGTTTTATTGTTGATTTTGTAAGGTGACCTTGAGTGTTGAGAAAGGCGCCCATAAATAAATAAAATGCATTATTAACTGTATGTCTTCATTAAGCCATAACTGGTTAAAAGTCATGTTCAAGTTAGTGTTCTTGACATTAATAATAAAGTGTGGCGGTGTAGAGACCACTGAGTCTCTTGCGGCTGGCAGGGCTGTTATTAGAAGCTTATTAATAGGAAGTCAGAATGTAAGTTCTACATAGACCTCATATAAGCTGTCTGTACAGGCAGGAATACAGGATTTGTGTGATTTCTTTACATTGCATAACTTATAAGCATTGTCCATCAAATCCATTTCCATGCTTCCATACTATTTAATGCATTCTATGAGATGAAAACCTAAGTTACCTTCAGAATATTCTGTAGCAAAACTTAAGCGTGTTACCTATCTACTTTCTTTTTGTAATTTGAAATGAGGTCATGGAGACATCATTAGGAATATATTCTGGTTCATCTTGACCTGCAGTCTTTGCGTACCCAGTCCCTGTGGCAGTGCTCTGATGTCCAGTGTGTCTGGTCTGCTGTGTGCCAGGTGCTGGAGAGCTTTAAGATCATGGACTACAGCTTGCTGCTGGGCGTGCACAACCTGGACCAGGCGGAGCGCGAGCAGCAGATGGAGGGCTCGCAGGGCAGCGGCGACGAGAAGAGGCCGGCCCCCCAGCGCGCGCTCTACTCCACCGCCATGGAGTCCATCCAGGGAGGCGCGTCCTGCGGAGCGGCCATCGACACGGAGGACACGTGAGTCTGGCAGGGAGGTGTCAAGGAGGAGGCCACGCTAGGACAGCTCTATCAGGATGCAGTCTGATGACCTAGAACAACATAACATCTCTCTCACTCTCTCTCTCTCTCTCTCTCTCTCTCTCTCTTTTCTCTCTTTCTCTGTCTGTAGGATGGGTGGAATTCCTGCTGTCAGTGGGAAAGGAGAGAGACTCCTCCTCTTCATTGGCATCATTGACATTCTACAGTCATACAGGTACTCTACAGAATACAGAAGGAGCAAATCTCCTCCACTTGTCGATAAAGTAACATATATCTTTACAGGGTTAATGTCTACCAGCCCTGATAGTAGAATCTTGTATTGGTGGTCTGCTGTCATCAAAGATGCTGTCAATTTAAAGCAGTGTACCACTTTATGTAACATGTTTTAAATAGAAAACTATGGCAATTAAACTGTCCTGAGGCCCTTTGCTTAACTCTTGTACAAAATATTTAATTTGCTTGACCCTTTAAATGTGCAAGAATAATCCAATACATAATGGTCCAGTCCATCTCCTGTAGAGTGGCTGTAGATAGGTGTGCTTTGTGCTGGAGGGGAGGCTGCGCTGTGAGAAGACTGACTCTGCGCTTGTCTGTCTCTCAGGCTCGTTAAGAAGCTGGAGCACACATGGAAAGCGCTGGTTCATGACGGGGTGAGTGAGTCGACATGCCCTGCTGCCTCCAGCTCCTCCAGACACAACCTAATGCCCGCCCGTCCTGTTGTCCTGTTTTAATGCATCATGTTACATAAGGAGTGGCAGCAGTCTGATTACTAATGCCCAGGCCTTCCTGAGCCTCCACACGGGAGCTATAGAGAGAACATTAAATAAGGAAAGCTAAAACTCCAGCATTTCAGAACATGTTAGACTGTCAGTGTTATGAAATAGTCAAATGAAATGTCAGTGTTATGAAATGGTGGGTTCTATCTCTTATGAACTAAGCTCTTCCTCTGTGCCGTTTGCAACACCATAGTGGCCATAGTGTTAATGCAGTGGAGTCAGAGAATCCCATATGAACATCTCTGGCCTCAACAGGAGTAAGCCACTGTATCTCGCCTGAGATAATGATTGCTCATCAATGGCTTGTTGACTGTTAGAGGACACTAAGGAGCAGGTAAATGGATGCGGGGTGTGTCCTCAGGGAGCGCCTGAGAGAGAGAACAAGAGGTGTAAATAATTTACAGCAGGCCACCATCTGTCTGGCCCAGTGGACTGCACTGCTGCGCTGCACTGCACCCTGTTGGCTAATCCCACTCTCCCAACCTTATGTCCGCATTCATGAGTGAGGCCAGCAGCTGCCGGCCGCCACACCTGCACCTGCACACGCCACAGAGTCCACGCTCCCCCAGGACTGACCCTTGACAGTGTCCTGAGTGCTCCTTTATTCAACCTTTTGACTTCTCTCACCTTCTTCTCTCTCTCTTTCTCTCTCTCTCACTCACTCTCTCTCTTCCCATGTGCTCTTCTCGTTTATCTATTTTAGGACACAGTGTCGGTTCACAGGCCTGGCTTCTATGCTGAGCGGTTTTTGAAGTTCATGAACAGTAACGTGTTCAAGAAGAGCTCTTGTGAGTATCATCTGCTGTCTCATCAATCTACATAATCTACAAACACACGATAGGAAAACCTGATGCTGATGAAGCAAACTGCAAAACGTGTTATTCACACCAAATAAAGTCAAAATATACCGTCCAGTGTGCGATGTATACTAGTTTTTGACTTTACACGATAGGAAACTTCTATCTTTTAACTCTCTAACACACTCTTCCCCTGACCCCCCAGCTCTGAAGTCCTCACCCTCCAAAAGGGGCCGTGGGTCACTGGCGGTGCCCAAGTACACTGGCCCTGGGGCAGCCTGGTCAGCCAGCCAGCTCCCCTCCGAGCGAGACGAGAACATCTATGACCTGAGAGGGGCTCGTAGTTTCCCCGCCCTGGAAGACGAAGGTGAGTAGTCAAGAGTCAAGAGGTAATAAAATTGTCACAATGGTAAACAATTATAAAATTTGAATATTAAAATAGAAATATTTCCGTATTATAACGTCATTATTGCGCCATCCAGAACCTTTTCCGCAAGACGGAACAAATTGTTCATGGCAGCTCCATATCTTCTACATTGCTCTGTATCTTTTTGGCTGTCCGCAATGTGTTTGCGAAAACTCTAGCGAAAACCAGCTCTGCTTTAAAAGGATTGCATTACAGGGAAAAGGTGATTAAAATGTGGAGTCTCGTCCTGCCCTGGTTGCACCGGATTGTTGTGGATTGCAGAAGCGCAGAGAACTCTCTTTTCTAGGTGATTAAAATGTGTTTGTTTTTTTTGCTGGTGTTCTCCTCACAGGGAAAGACTTCCACCCCTGCACCCCTCCCATGTTTGAAGAGGCCACCACAGCCTCCATCGCCACCACCCTCTCCTCCAACAACTCCATCTCCATCCCCGAGCGCTCGCCCTCGGACACCACAGAACACTCGCGCTACAGGTACCACTACTGCGCCTAGCCCCCACCCTCACACCCCTCTCAGCCACCAGCGCAGCACCCACCCTCACACCCTCCCATCTACCGCACAGCAGCCACCAGCGCAGCACCCACCCTCACACCCTCCCATCTACCGCACAGCAGCCACCAGCGCAGCACCCACCCTCACACCCTCCCAGCTGCTGTGTAGGATGCCTATAGGGCCTATAGCAAAGTCCTGCTCTCCCCAAGGAATGCTTACTCACCAGAGCCCCACTGAAGCCCAGTGTACTGAGCATGTGTGAGTGGCTGCGCCATGTAAGAGCCCCTGCATGCTGCTCCCTGCTCTGTCCCACTAGTGCCCCACTCTGTCCCGCTAGTGCCCCGCTCTGTCCCGCTAGTGCCCCGCTCTGTCCCGCTAGCGCCCCCCTCTCTAGTCCACGGCCCCCTGCAGGGCCCCCCTCACTCACCTCCACGCCTCTTCTGCTTTATCTCACAGGAGGCAGGCCCAGTCACTGAGAGACTCAGAGGCCAGGTGAGCAGCAGCGAGCAGCCACAGAGCTCTCTGTCCGAGAGCGCTTCACTCCGCATGTCTGGAGGAGTAGCACGGCCATGTGGTGGACTAATATATGTGCTTACGGCAGAATCAATAAGCAGCGCAGAGTCATAAAGTACTGTAGATTAGAGTACGGTAAATACACTACATTAGACTGTTCTGGCCTGATTAGACTGTAATGGTCATGGATCTAATGGCCATAAATGAGAATTCGTAGAAAGTGTAACATAAATGCTGTGTGTGTGTGTGTGTGCGTGTGCGTGTGCGTGTGCGTGTGCGTGTGTGTGTGTGTGTGTGTGTGTGTCTGTGTGTGTGTTTTTGTGTGCATCCTCAGATTGAAAGAAGTGGTGGACGTTCATGAAGAAGATAATCAGACCATCACTGTGCATGTAGAAGTGAAGCAGGACATAGAGGAGGTGGTAGAGAAAGAGAAATGTACAGAAGAAAAGACAGAAGAAGGAGTGAAAGAAGAAGAGAAGAGAGAAGAGAAGGTGAAAGTGGAGAAAAGTGAAGTGGAGACCGCTGTTGAGCCCACACAACCTTCCTCAGAGAGCAGGTACACCCACACACACACACACACACACACACACACACACACACACACACACACACCACACACCCACACACACACACACACACCCACACACACCCACACACACACCACACACACACACACACACACACCCACACACACACACACACACACACACACACACACAGATATAAATCACCCTGAAATCCAAGTTCAGGGAGATTTATATCTTGCTATAACTGAACTTTGACAAAGGCAAAAGAAAACTATCAGAAATGTACAGGGTTAAACAGCTTGGTAGGATTAGTACAGCTCCTTTGTTTTGCTTTGCCTCTCATCAGGGACTGGAACTTGCTGTGGCTTGTTTGATATTTCAAAATATCTCACACCACTGAGGTACAAGACTGATCTGAAACACTAAAATAAAAAGAAAAAAAACATTTGCACCACCTGAATAGTCTTTCACACAGTCACAATGCGTCATCCTTCATTTTAATAATGTTGCTCCATTTCACCGACGCCCCTGAGCAGGTTGAAACTTTCATTGCCCTGCTTTTATTTCTGGGTTGTTTGCACACTAGTATTTCAGTGGGCAGATAGGGGTTCGATCTGGAGCGCCCGAGAGCTTCTGTGAGAGCTGTGCTCTCTGTAAGGACATCGTGTCCCAGAATGAGCGGAGTGAAAATGGGACTCCGAGTCATATCCCTGTGAGAGTCGGCAGGGGTGCTGGTGCTAGTGCCTCATTTCCAAAATGGTCTCTAGTAAGCGCCAGTAGCCTCTGGTCCAGCCTATTCCTCTCCGTTAGGAGCAGCACGGCAGGGAGAGCCACTAATCCAGATTATTGGGTCTGATCAACGTAAGCTTCGTCAGATACACCCCTGTCCCACCCACTGCTGTTAACACTTTACAGAAATAGTAATGAGATTTTGCTTTCATGTTTTAGGAGTCAATAAGATAATTTATAATGATCTAATTAACCGCTAATCACTATAGCAGGGCCAGTGGAGTTATTTATGCAGTACAACAATACAAATGTTATGTTATGGGGAACATAATGAGCTTAATGAAATTCAATCAAGCACATCTACTCATGCAAGTGAATCTGTATATGCCACAGACTCCGGCCCATTCGAATTTGAGCATTGTGTAAAGACCCAAAACATACAAAAGTAGTTGTTGCTGTTGTCTTGAACTGAGCTCACTTTCTCTCTTCCTGCATGAGAGATGACCAGCCATTTCCTTCTTAACCTTGTTAGTCAGGCTCTGGGAAAGCCTGCAGGAAATCTGCCTGTCTTGTGTAGAGTGCTGGAGACTACAGAATACGTCTGTG
Source organism: Alosa alosa (assembly GCF_017589495.1). NCBI lineage: Eukaryota > Metazoa > Chordata > Actinopteri > Clupeiformes > Clupeidae > Alosa > Alosa alosa. The sequence goes on from NC_063189.1 coordinate 34,787,244, forward strand.
AAAGTAAACGGCAGTAGTAAGCCTGGGGAGGGTTACAGGCCGTCTCAGACATATGGCTCTGTGGGGTTTAGAAGTGGCAGGCCAACCACAGAAGGAATGAGCCATCTGGCGGCAGCATTTCTCCTAAGTCACCTCTCCCGCTGGGGAAAAGGGGCCAGCCACCTCGCATACCTGCACATAGTGAGCTTAACGCTGCAGAAGGACCCTTTCACATGGTCAAGATCAGAATGTCCCTGACACTCTAAAGTTGAGTAAAGGTTTAGGTTGACTCTTGATTTCACCCTCATGCTTTCCTCTATCTCCCTCATCCTCCTCTCCCATCACCCCCACACAGTGAGGTGGTCGAGTCTGAGGCTCGAGAAACAGCCATTTTGGAGGATGATCCCTCACAGCCTGCCGAATGCACTGCATCCTCTGTTGTCAGCGAGGCTGCGGTCACCCATGAGAAGATACCCACACAGGCTTCAGCTACAGCCCCATGGGACAGACCCATAGAGATGGTCACCCTGGTCCAGTCACCGCCAGCAGCCCCAGTGCATGAGGAGATGGCCACCCTGTTCCAGCCAGTGGCCGCAGTGCCAGTACACGCGGTGGCTCCCACCCCCCGGCCCGTGGCGGACTCGGATGCACTAAGCCACCTGTCAGAGTCGGCCAGTCGCGGCTCACTGGAGGAGGAAGGCATCACAGATATCTACTTTGTAAGTGTCCACTCTAACCCTAACATGAACCTGAACCCTCAGGGTGATGTACACAGGCCCTACCTCTACTGTGTGTGCATTCATTCATTTTTAGATAGTAATAGACCCCCAACCCATACACACACACACACACACACACACATATACACAGATATACACACACACACACACACACACACACACACACACATGTTTATTGACTATTCCTGATTGCTATGCATCTATGATTAAATGACGGATACCTATAACCATCCATTCAGCCTGTAGGGGCCGTTCACACCAGGAATGATAACTATAAAGGTAACTATAACCATAAAGTGTCCACACTAGGCTTGGGAATCGGTTATTCGATAATTTCTTAACGATGCTCATCCCTAGTCCACACTGAGCCTCTCTTTGTGTTGATGAATGTGATGGCTAAGATTTGGTGGATTCTGATTAGCTGTCAGCTTTTTCATCGTGCTGATCCCCAACGATATCGTTCTTCATGTTATTATCGTTGTAGTTTATGTATGGACGTCGTCATTCATATTAACTAGAACGATAGTTTCATGCTGTTATTGCTATAGTTATCATTGTTGGTGTGAACGGCGCTTAACTGACTGTCTGTTGGGTACAGAAAATAGTAAATGTATGAATTGTATTTGATCAGAGGTCAGAACACGTTATGTAAATTGGATGTGGAGCGTACTGAATGATACAGATTAATAATGAACATGGGCATTCTGCAGAGATACAATCAAGATGACTTGGTGGAACTTTGAGGGTGCTGAAACAGGTCTGTGTGTGTGTGGGGGGGGGGTTGGGGTGGGTGTGGTACTTTATGTGTATGTGTGCTGTGCATTTTGCATAGACCTCTGAAGTTCGCCTACAAAAAAGAACCAAAACGGCCATCTTTGCCCATATAAGGAGATCCGGTTCTTAATTGAAGCTAACTACCTATGGCAAGTTGCATTGCAAGTTAGCTCTGGGGTAGTGTGCCGCCTTCACCTACCGGAGATCACAGTTTCCACTCGAAGGGAGAGGACACAAGTGTGTTCAGGAAAACGTCTGCATTTCAGACTTTTTCATCCCTGCAAGAGTTTAACAGGTGCGATAATTCAAAATCCCCATGTTATTTTCCCATAGGAAAAATCGGCAGATACCGGATGTCAAAGATGGCAGCTTTTTTGTAGGCGAACTTCAGAGGTCTATTAGAGTGGTACTTTGGCATGCTTTCCCTAGCTTCACATCTGCAGAAGAGTGACTCATCACTCTCCCTCTGTCTTGTCTTGCTCTCTCTTTCTCTCTCTCTCTCTCACTCTCTCTCTCTCACTGTCTCTCTCTCTCTCTCTCTAAATTGTTCTCTCTTCTGCATGCCCACTGAGGAACATTTAGCTATAGAGATGAGTCAGTGTTATGGTGTTATGGTTAGACTAAACTATCTGCTATATCTTTGCTCTTCCACTGATTAGAAAAAAGACATCTTCCACTTCTTGTGCTCTGAAGGTCAGACACACAAACATTGTTTAAAGAAATGGCTCATATAATCAGCAGGGTCACTAATATCGTTGAGATGACAGGGGGAGTGGAGCGTGGAGAGTGAGTGTCCGAGATGCAGAGCTGCAGTGATACAGTGAGCCCAGCCAGAGATCCACGTTTGGTCCATTTACACGATAATCCCACCCCATCTCCCCTCTGTCCTACCAGACTAATGCACAAATACATTTATGTATTCATTCCTATCCACAAATACATTTATGTATTCATTCCTATCCACAAATACATTTATGTATTCATTCCTAGTTTCAAGCTGAACTTTTCAAATTATGTTTTTTATTCACCTGTCCACAAGATGCGGCTTGTTCAGCCACTGCTGTATTGTCTGTGGTTTGTGTCTGTGTCCTATTTATGTTCTCTTTTCATACTTTTCCACATTCCTTTTTTTTATAATCTAATCCGCATTCCATCTCTGTTACATATGTACCCCTTTTATTCATCTCTCTCTCTTTGTTTTCTCCGCTTGCTGTGTGTGTGTGTGTGTGTGTGTGTGTGTGTGTGTACGTGTGCGTGTGTGCACGTGTGTGTGTGTTCAGTTTGCGGATGGGAGGTATTGGGTGTACTCTCCTGTTTTGCGTCGGCGTAAACTCAACTCCAGCTCTAGCAGTTTTGTAAGTACAGCAGGCACTGAGTTAGAGTCCCACTAGGCCTTTCATTCCCCTAGCTCCTGTGTCATTACCGTTAGAAACATTAGAAACCCTTTGTAGGTCACTTTGTTTTTGATGTGATTAGGGTCACCGTATCCTGTTTGGGTGTTAAACGCAGTCCTTCAAAAAGAATATGAGGCAGCAGCAGCTGGCTTGATGGCTTTGACTGACAGTACCATGTCAAGAGTCACCAAATAATCATACATTTGATGATGCTAATGTACTCAGATCACCATTGCCAGAGTTTTGACAAGTATTTTTGCTAGCATATGAATTTGTTATGGGTTTGTTTCTTATCTAGTTGGTTGAAAGGTCTGGTCATGTATGAGTGTCTCGTGCTGATCTATAATAAGGCTTATAGATTATAGATCAGTGGTGCATCTCATGTAACATTAGCAGTTGACCTTGGCCAGTGTCCCTGCTTCTACTGATATTACAAGGAAATTCTTCTCTTTGCAGCACTATCTTAGACTAAGATTTTTTTCAAGTAATATCAAGAACTTAATGAATTTGGGTGACTTAGATCCTCAAAACAATTATTTAATTCGTTTCTTCTTTAACCTCTTTCTCTCTCTCTCTCTCTCTCCTCCTCTCTCGGCTGCGACGTGCCCTGTGCGTCTGTCTGTGCGCCTGTGCCTGTGTGTCTGTCTCTGTGGCGCCCCCTGGTGGCCTAGCAGCAGCCTCCAGAGGAGAGGAGCTGGGTGTACTCCCCTCTGCACTACGGCTCAGAATCTCAGCCTGTCTCAGACGGCGAGATTGAGACAGTAAGTGCCTGAGTACGGTCTAGAACGCCCACTCTCACACACTTCAGATATATGAACCCCCACTGGAGGCACCCTTCTAGGAAAGCATCTAACCACACACACATCCATCCATTTCTCCATTTTTTTTTTCAGTTACTTTTTAGTGTCCCTGTTTTTATTTCCTGTTTTCTATGTGTGTGTATTTACATATGCAATCACTCTCACTTTCATGGAACACCAGTTTCCACATACCCTCCATGCTGTTGGCTGAAGAAAAGGACTCTATATTTCCTATAAGGTCCTGTGAAAAGCCACACATGAAAGCACAGGGCATGCTATGAGGTGTGTGTGTGTGTGTGTGTGTGAGAGAGAGTTTTTACGAGAGGGAATTGGACAATCACAAACAAAAGTTGCCTGGCTTTTCACATGAAATGGGTAAGAAAATGCTCCAGTTACCGGCTCATCTACACACAGTCAAGCCACTATGATTCAACCCTAATCTTAGTCTACTGTAGAGCGCATCACCTCTTCACCCAGTGTAGCAGTGTAGTGTCAGAGCAATCGGAATGTTTACAAGACCATTTATTTCGGGGATAGCCAGACCAGTCCTCTTGGTTGGATAAGTTCTCTTGGTCGGATGATTACCAGGGTATTGGTGTGCATGTAATTGCAGTCAGCGTAACTCATCTGTATGGAAGCCTGGCGTACCGTGTCGGCCACCACCATCTCATTATCTCTCCCAGAGTGCACTTAGCAGGTGATGGGTTGTCACAGACAGGGAGACTGAGAGGAGTGTAAAGTAAAGGCTTTGCAATTCAGCCATTCCATCATTGCACAGCTTTGCACAGCTTTGCACGGCGCCACCGTTTTTGGACCACATGGGATGTTGCCATGTGTGTTATGATTCTGAACAGGTCTGTGTGGATTGGAGACTACTGCAAGAATCAGCATGAGAACAGAGTGTTCTTTGGGTTTGAAGTGCGCTTCTGCTTGTCCTTGCACCGTTTACTTTCTGATCTAATCTCTTTATCTGATGTCTTTTCTTAAATGCATTTAGTTGTTTACATTAGCTGTGGTTCCCTCTCTCCCCTCTGACTCCACAGTAAATCTCTATGCAGTCCTGGATGACCAGATGGGAAACAGAAGAGCGGGGTTTGTGGCTTGTAAGCTCTGCAGGCAGAAATGGTCAGAGAGCTCCCTGCTCTCCAGCAGGACGGCGTGTGCTATAAAGACTGTGATGGCTGGGGACACAGAGATCATCAAGAACATCAGAACAAAAACAAAGCAAACGTCTAATTACAGGAGAAATTACTAGAGACACTGGGCCCTCCCCCTGTCAGGTGATTGCCTGAACGACCCTTACAACCCCTCCCTTCAGTCCTTGAGGTACTCCGTAGAAACTCTTGTAGCCAAGAATCTGTGTGATGTGCATGTTTGATCCCCTACCCTTGACATTGTCAGTGAAGAGGACATGGCGCTATTAGCACCACAATGCACCCATCATCAACCATTCCTCAGACCAAGACTGAGGTCGTCTTAACTGGACGTGAGCTGGCATGCAGTCTATGTACATGCTGTTTTATTAGTGTTATTTATTTATTTGTGTGAGAGTGTGTTTTTAAAGCCACCTGTGACACATCAGACAACATACAACAGGATTGTTGTTTTTTGTTTCATGAATGTTAGGAAAAAAAAAGGAGCATCATCATGGCAAGCTGGTAGTGTTTAAACCGTGAATCAGGTCTATGCCATGACAGGTTATTTTCCCTCTTAAGAAACAGCTATCAAGACTGCTGTTGGCTGCCTGGTTTCTGGAATGTTAATTCTGGATGCGGAGACAGTATCCATGCATAGCCATAGTGTTTCATGAGCAGAAAAGAGAACAGCCCAGTACCCAGGCTGAACAAGTGATGCTGTCTCACTTTCACTAAGCATTATTTAGGCATAAGCCTGTGTTAGAAATAAGATTAAGATTATTCTCATGGTACTGTTTTTGTTAAGCTGTACTATTTTATCTGTTCATTTTATTTTGACACTGGTACATTGCCCCATAATCAACACACTTGTTGTACTATGTTGTCCAAATATTTTTGACTTGATCACAAGTGTTTCAGGTGATGACATTTTGTATTTCTTTTTCTTTTTTCTTTTTTTTACTATTTATTGTGTTTCTTAAAATTACTTTGTAATCAACACTGATTGAGGTGAACACTCAAGGTCGTACTGTCCAATCAGTTGAACATAACAGAGTCACACAAGTTATGTTAGAGTCTTAATTCTGTTAATTAAGCGTGTGTGCGTGCGTGCGTGCATGCATGTGTGTGTGTGAGAGAGAGGGGGGGTTAAAAATGATTAAAGACATTTGTCACATCCCTATGTAGAACATTCACTCTTTTTCCTTCTTTATGGATCCTCAGTGGAGTCATTTTCTGAAGGTCAGTGCAAACACGGTAGCACTTTATTTACTTCCTGCGTGACATTTATAATTATTTATATTCATCTATCTCAGCGAGCTTTGTATAGATTGTTTATTATCTTTTCTATATCCATGGTAAGGGACAGAATGCATAATGTTTAACAGACTGTCCATGACTGTTACTGTCAATGGCTTCAGGCCATGTGTAGCGGTTAAGTGTTGTCAGTTTGTCAATTCCATATTTTTTCCGTTGCCTTATGGAGAGGGGGGAAAAGTTTTAGCATCGTGTAGTTACCATTGTGGTTGTTGAATTTCTCATGCTCACACACTAATAACTGACAGTTGACTTGGTTATGTGTATAAATATTGTGTATGATGTTTTCATTACTGTATTGTATAAACATTTTTCTGTCTTTGTTCTTTGGCTGCAAACAAAAAAGTCAACATCCATTAAGTCATTTTCTACATGTAGTTTGTCACGTACTGTTCATGTAATCAGTGCTACTGGACAATAGTGTATATGTATATAAAAAAAAAAGTCAGCTCTCTGGTGGTGAAAGTGTGTGTGTGTGTGTGTGTGTGTCAGGAGCGGGGGAATCTGATTAGACATATGAGTGAATGTTGTGTCACGGATGAACTGCATGTATTTTATTACAGTATCATTCACTGGAAAATGTAATTTGACCTCCCCTGTCCATCTAAGAAATGGTGGCTAAATCTGTGTGTACGGGGATCAGCTGACTATTGTGTAAATGAAAATCAATAAAAACATATCGGTGATATCACACTAGTTTCAGTGTTGTGTAATCTCTGGAAGTTTTCCTAAACATTCTAGTAGGGCCTAACTGTAGCTACGAGATTCTGAAGGCTACGTAAAGTTTTTTTAATTACTACGTCAGGTTCTTTTGAGGATTGTATAATTTCTATGTTACCTTGGCAACTATTGTGTTCGTGGGTCACAAGCGTCTGAGAAAAGATTCACCACGCTCAGCTGATACAAAGTTGCGCTCTCCTTCAGTCCCTGGGTATGAGAGACAATTTCATCAGATGGAAACAGGGGATTTTACCGCTCCTAACACGGAGACGCCTGTTAAGGTTGTTGTCAGTTTCTGGTTTCTTCTTCACTAAATCTTTTCAACATATAGTTTGACATCTCATATCAAGCAAAAACATTACACTTGCAAATTGTGAGATTTTGATGTCTTAGGTTGAGGTAGCCCAAGATAACCATGTCAGTGGCAGGAGCACGCCGGAATCTGTCAGCGACAGCGACTCGTCAGAAAGCGTCAGCGGTAAGGGCGTTTGAATTTTGTGACTGACATCTATCTGCCTTCGTTTTGAGCATCGTTTTGAGCATCTATTTCAATTTACCCACTGAAACATGACGTTTATTCTTTACAAATTTCACGCATTCACCCACTGTCAACCTCTATTCAGTGGCTGCATGTTCTCCAAGGTCATCATAAGTAACGTTAGATTATAGGACGTTAGATTATTATCATGTTGGCTGGATGCCCAGTCTCGTCTCAGCTGATGTGGGGTTTTGTGATGTAGCCCAGTGTTTGCTTTATCCATTATCCATTTTGTCATCTCTCAGAAACCTACAGTATTTTGATGGACGAACTACACAAAGAGATAGATGAATGTGGTGTTTTGCACAAAGAGGAGCTCAAGGACTTTCTGTGTTTTAAACTAAAGGTAGGCTATCAACTATAAGTTAAACTTATATGAACCACACTCAATATAAACACTTAAGGACATAAATCTTCGGTGTTTTCTATGTGACAGCCTCTGTTAGACAAATTTGTCAGTGGAATGTCCAGGGTTCAGCGCTTGTCTGAGCAGCTTCAGCAAGCTCTGGCGCTCACAGGGACACCCTCCCCAGAGGAGAAAGACATTTTGGACAGGCAGGCACAACTCTGTGTGCCGTCACTCAAGGATATGCTCTCCCAGATTGGACTGGAAAACAGCACGGTGAGGCTGTCCTTGACAGATGCAGTGTGTTATACCATGAAAGGATAGATGGGTCCATAATGCTTTTAGCATGTGATAAATATGAGGTATGCCAATGTAAATGTAGGCCATTTTTGCATTCTTGTGAGTTATGTTGTGTTTGTGTCCAGGATAACCTGCAGAACTACCTGATCTCATCTGACCGTGCGTGCCTACTCTCAGACCTGGAGGCCCTGCGGATGGAACTGAGAGACTGCCAACAGCGCCACCAGGTCACCACCCTGAGCTTGCAGCAGTCGCTGCGCGCCACCGAAGAGCACTACCAGGCCCTGGTGGGCCGTCTGCAGGAGGGGCTCCACTCCACTGAGAGCCAGGTGCAGTGTCTGCAACAGCTCCTCCAGGCATCTGAGGAGAACACCGAGGCGCTCCGCCGCATGCTGCACGCCGCCCAGGAGGAGAGCCTGGGGCTGCAGCGGGACCTGGGCCTCTCCGAGGACAGCCTGACCGCGCTGAGGCAAGAGCTGGGCGGCTACGAGGGCCGCGTGCAGGCCCTGAGCCTGGAGCTCCAGGCCTCCGAGGAGAACGCGCAGCTGCTGCTGATGAACCTGCGTGCCTCCGAGGAGCTGTGCCAGGCGCTGCAGCAGCAGCTGCTGGTGTCCGAGCAGAAGGCCCAGGCGCTGCAGGAGGCGGCCGCGCTCTGGGAGAGCCGGGCCCACGGCGCCGAGGCCCAGGGGCAGCTGCGCGAGGAAGAGCTGCGGGCTGGGCACAAGCAGGAAGTGAGGGAGCTCACACGCGCCCTGGGCAGCAGCAGGGAGAGGCTGCAAAACCAGCAGCAGGAGGCCCAGAGGAGTCTGGAGGAGGCGACGCAGAGGGAGAGGACCCTGCAGGAGGCACTGACCACAGAACAGACACAGCACCAGAGGGAGGTGGAGAAGCTCCAGCAAGACGCAGACAGGGCTAAGGAGGAGAAGGTGGTGGTGGAGCAGACGCTACGTGGACAGAGTGAGCAACCCTGTCCTTTAGAGATGACTCTAGGCCAGATAGGCACTGTTTGCTTTCCGTTGATCATTGAATCTATTAGAGGATTCAGTTTGATAATGAAGTATTATCCATTTTAAGTTCACCACAGTATTATCAGGTAGAATAAAGAAACTAATGCACCCTTTTATCTTTTTGCTAGTAATTGGTCTGAAAAATCAACTACTGGAGGAACTCTGCAGGGCAAACAAAAAATTGGAGGGACTAGCGAATTCCGAGAGGGAACACCAAGACACTATTAAGAATCTAAGGTAAAAGAAGAAATGGTAGATAATTGTTACTTTATGTATCCTCACTGAATAATAGTTGAATAACTGCTATTATTTAGAACAAAAACAAGCTAAATTGTTTGTGAAGTGTTCAAAACAATGCCCCTTTAATCCTCACAGACATAAAAGAAAACATCTCTATATACAGTAATTTGACAGCACAGTGCCGCAAATTTAATAATGCAGCAATACAATGCCTCCATGAGTCATCATTGTGCCTTGTTGTCATGTGAACCTCGATTAATCTAATTAATTAAGAGCCCAAAGACTCAGCATAGATTTGACAGTCCTTGGTTCTCGTGTCGGTACAGAACAGCCCTGAGACAGCAGAAGAAGGGCCGTGATCTAGCCCTGGACTGCCTGAGGAGGAGGCGTCATGACGTGGCTACAATCCAGCACCTCCTGGAGGCCAACATCCGGTACTGCAGCCTGGCCCCAGTGTGTCCAGAGGCATGGGCCTCACACGAGGCTCCTCTGAGGGCCCAGAGTGCTCTGCTCCAGCCCCAGGACATGCGACAGGAACTGCAGGAGGTGAAGACTCATCTGCAGTCGGCCATGGAGAAGGAGGAGGCGGAGCAGCGTGAGGCTGGGCAGGGGAAAGAGGAGTGGCAGGACGTGCTGAGACGGGCGGAGGAGTGGCAGAGAGAGGCCGAGAGGCTGGTGAGACTCACAGAGTAGCTGGGGTGCACTGCCCATAAGCGGCTTCCTTAAAACTCCACTATTGCGTAATGCTCTTATTCCCATGCGGTTATAGAAAAGGAAAATATGAGAAACATTTGGACCAACCAGGATTTGTCAGAGTGAAGCCAAAAGAAACCCCTAGGCCATTGTTTCCCAACCTTGGGGTCGTGCCCCATGTGGGGTCGTCTGAAATTCAAATGGGTTCGCCTGAAATACTGGGTATCTTACAATTGACCAGTACATCACATTAAAATATGCATACATTAAATAAATAACAATTTCCAAAAGATGATTTTATATTCCTCTTTTTAGTCAACTTTAGCAGAGGTGCTAATAATTCTGGAGGGTACTGTATATTTAAAAAAAAACATGATATCCAAGTTAAGTAACTAATCGGATCCTTCATTACAATCTGGCTGGATTAAAATAAACTTAGACATCACGATGAGATGTTTGATTGACGTAATCATGCTTGCTCAATGTTCCAAACAAAGAAGCAAAGCAACCAAATGCACAAACGATAGCTAAACAAACAAATAACATTTGGGAAACCTTGCCAGGCTTTTATGTAATGGAGCATAAGCACTTATTAATGAAGCCTAGTTGTTGCATGTGAAGGCTGCTTTGTTGGTGATTTTGTGTTTGCAGCTGGCTAGCCAAGTTCAAGTTTATTGTCATGTACTCCTAAAAGGATTTATTAGTTATCAGTAATGAAATTGCTCAAGAGCCAGCTCAACTTTAAATTTACTTTAATTTAGATTAGATTAGATTCAACTTTATTGTCATTTAACAGAGTACAGGTACAGAGCCAATTTAATACAAATGCAGTTGACATCCAACCAGATGCAGAACAAATGCAGTTGACATTCAACCAGAATTGCAAAAGAAGCATTAAATACAAAAGTCCAAGCCTTTGAAGACACCTGGTCCCCATTTTTAACGTTTCTAAATTCAACAAAAACATAACTACAAGCCGTGTACATTACTAGACGCATACCTCCCTCTTCCGTTATGTAAAGTTTATTTATTTATTTATTTATCTGATAGAATTCTAGGACTTAGGTGTGTTTTCTTAAGGGTCCGTAGAAAGTGAAGGTGATGATGCACCTTCTTCACCGGACTGGAGGAGTTGAGAGACCAAGAAAGATTTTCTGTGTGGACCCCAAGGAAACCTAAACACACTTCAGTGTGTGTGTGTGTGTGGGGGGGTGATGTAATGGTGTGTGTGTACGGGGTGTGTGTCTTTGTGTGAGCTGGCGCTCCTCTCTGCGGCTTGCACACCACACCTCTGTAATTAATCTGTGAGGATGGATGCTCCTGTGGCAGCAGCGTGAGGAGAGCCAGCTCTTATCAGCAGGCAGCACATTTCCCAATCTCACTTACATGCCGTGTCTCATAGACGGGGCGCTGCTAAATATAGACAGTCAGCTAAATGTCACATGTCAAGGTGTCCTCAAAATAATCATTATTTGTATTTGATTCATAGTACATTTGACAAGCCATCCATCAGAATCACCAACGTCCCCATCTGTGTGTGTTGCTGTGGCAGGTGAACAGCCTTGAGTATGTGACGGTGGACACCACACTGAAAGGAAAGCAGAGAGAGGCTCATGGAGGAGCATGCGCTCAGCCCACTGTGAGCCCTTTGCCTCGGCCACACTCTGCAGGCGTGGTCTCACACAGGTATGGAGCACTCGAGGCTTGTGTATGTGCATATGAGTAGGCTTGTATACTATGTGCCACTGGTTGCAGTCCTTCAAAAACAAATCATACTGTCATAGGACTATGGACAGGACTGATTCAAAAGCCGTAGTTTGAAATATTGCCAGAATGGTAGACACATCAGCTCTCTATGAAAATACAGTATTTTAGCGTAGTCCACCCAGGATGTACTGGGTGGGTTGGGCTGGGGGTTATTTGCATATTAGTCAACAGTGCACTCGCAAATCAGGTAGAATGCTTATTCTAGGTCATTTACTTCACATGGTTTGTAGACCGGCTGCCGTGGAAGGTTGCAGCCCTGCTGAGGAAAATTGTGAGTCTCTAGCAGCTGTCCAGAGGAGGCTTAGGAACTTGCAGTCAGGTCAGTGTGCAGACAGGACAGACCAGTGGCTCTATCTCTCTTGTTATGGAACTATAGTCACTGTATAAGGGTGTCTTTTGAATGTTGTGAAAATGTTAACTTATGTTAGTGTTGTCTTCTCAGTTCATTTTCAGAAGAGTCTACAGGAGTTTCTTCGAATGTCATAGTCTACACATTATGGGATACAATGCTGTCTATTAAGTTTATAAACTCATAATTAAAAATTCATTACATTTTTTGCAGTCTAGATCAACTGACTTTGTTTGACTTCCTTGTTTGTACCTTTACTACAAGTGCTACAGTGTAGACTTAGTTCATTTACATCCTTGTTTTTAATGTATTATTGCAACCATATTGCAACGGCTAAATATCCCTATCTAATAGTATCCTCTCAGATAGAGTCATGACTGAATTTGTGGGTATTCTTACAGATTATTGAAAGAATGTTTAATTTCTTCCTTAAAAGTATACACCAAAATGAACATAGACCAGACAAATCAAAGGAAAGAGCTGCCCGAGGAGATCAGAAATAAGATTATAGACAAGCATGTTAAAGGTAAAGGCTTTTAGAACATCTCCAAGCAGCATGATGGACAGCAATTGCATATATTATTAACAAGTTTAAGGGGCATATGGGACTTCAGCCATCCTCGCTGGATAAGGCTGCAACAGGAAAATTGTACCCAGACTGAACAGAAACAGTGCAATTTGGAAGAGACAGCTTCCAAGTTGGACTCCAAAGTGCAGGTACATCAGTGTCTGATCACACTATAGGTGCTCCTTGTGCAGGTACATCAGTGTCTGATCACACTATAGGTGGCTCCTTGTGCAGGTACATCAGTGTCTGATCACACTATAGGGGCTCCTTGTGCAGGTGAATCAGTGTCTGATCACACTATAGGTGCTCCTTGTGCAGGTACATCAGTGTCTGATCACACTATAGGGGCTCCTTGTGCAGGTGAATCAGTGTCTGATCACACTATAGGTGCTCCTTGTGCAGGTACATCAGTGTCTGATCACACTATAGGTGCTCCTTGTGCAGGTACATCAGTGTACAGTGACGGACTGTTGAAAGAAAAACATTAAAAAGCCAGACTGGAACTGGCTCAAATGCATATTTTCCTCCTACAGGATAATGACCCAAAACAAACTGCTAAAAGCACCCATGAATGGCTAAGGAACGAACAGTGGACAAACAGTGACTTTCTGAGTCCTGACCTGTATTCCATTGAACATGTCTGGATAGAGCTGACACATGCACTCTGTGGAAAGCACTCTTTGACTGAGACAGTTGGAGCAGTTTGCTTAAGTGTGCAAAAATACCTGTCGACAGATGCAGAAGTTTTATGCAGAGCTACAGAAAGCCACTAAAGCTATCGGGGAAAGGGTATCGTTCTTTTTGTCCATCATTTTCATTTGTTTTATTATTTAAAATATCAGAAGTGAAGTCCGATTTGCATTAACTTCAGACTTAGTATAAACAAGGATGGATGCTGATTACTTTTGTCGGTTTCAAATTATTTTAGAGAGATTTTTTTTTTTAATGGAAGGGTACCAACAATTTTAGCCACAACTGAACTGTGATACCATCTATAATGGAAGTCATCCAAGTTGTCAAACACTTCTCAAGTCTTCACTGTAGGCTCTGAGGTCATCCTGTAATTACACAGGAATATGGAACCCATTTGCAATAACACTGCATCTGAACAAGATTCTGTAAAATTTTATTATGGCAGTAGTATGTGTAATTTAACAAGCTATCAAAAGAAAATATTTATAGTACACAAAAATAGGTAGGGGAAGAAGTCACATCAGCGACACAACACTCAGAAAGACAGAGAAAGGAAGATAGAAACAGACAGACAGAGAGAGGGGGGGGCTAGAGAGAGAGAGAGAAAAAAAGAGGGCTAGAGAGAGATAGAGAGATGGGTGAGAGAGCTGATGGTCATCACAGGTTCTGGCAGCACTGCAGTTTGGTCCCCCTCTGTCCATCTGTGGTAGGTGGGACGCTAATGTCCACCACGTTGTTCCCCGGTGACTCGTCATGGGCTGATCGGTCTGCAATCTGCTTCTGTGATACAATTCTGTAGATCTCTGCAGAGGCAAGACGTTTTCATCATAAGCTCCATATTTTACTCATTTGGGAAGATTAATACAAAGGTTTCATGCAGCGCTTAATGTGATCTGAAATACTGCCACATCTGCATGCTACAATTCCGTTTTATTGCAGACAAGTTATTAATTCCTGCTATACCAATATGCTGCCGTTAACAGTATGGGGGAAAAGTCAGATTAGACCTACTCATGATCATAAAAAACAGACTTTTACTATTGGGCAATTCCACGCAGAACTGTCACATCCATAACGCCAACACAATGCCGTGGTATTTAGTTGCCGTTATGGACGTGACAGTTTTGCGTGGAATTGCCCTATTATTATTTGTGCAATAAACGTATCTCAGTGCAGATAATACTGTAAAATATCTCCTATGTGCCTCTTTGTATCCATAGTGTTTGGAACGTGAGGTGCACAAGTTTGGACAGCACACCTGCTCTCCATACAGCAGGGGGCTCTAGTTTGCCTGATGGTATAAGCCTATTAGGCCACAGGTGATGAAAATATCTGCAATCCCAACCTGTCAGGATGTTTTTGAAAGCTTCCTCCACGTTTGTTGAATCCAGCGCCGAGGTCTCAATGAATGAAAGATTGTTTTTCTCTGAAAATAGGGACAGTGATTGGTTAACTTCAACTTTTATAAACAAGCATTACAGATTACTAGCATCCTTATTCACTCATCCCTTAAAGGTCCTAATATCTATCTGACTCTGCTCCAGCAACTAAACCATGATGAAAACAGTACAGAAGTCTTGCTTTTCGTAGACTTTGGAGGAACCTTTTGGGAACTCTGATGGCCAAATGTCTTAAAACATCAGTGATCATGTCAGACAGCAGGCCCTGTGGGCCATTTGCATTACAAGTGGAACAACAGCAGTCTGTTGTCTCCGACTGTGGCAGTGCTCTCACTATGGCTGCATATTTGATGAGCTTATTAATTGCACTCGTGTCTGTAGTGTTTGTTCTGTCTCCTCGGCGTACCTGCGAAGGCGCGGGCCTCATCAGTGGGAACAGCCCTGAGGTGCCGCAGGTCACTCTTGTTACCGACGAGCATGATGACGATATTGTTGTCTGCGTGGTCTCTCAATTCCTTCAACCACCGTTCCACATTCTCATAGGTCAAGTGTTTGGCGATGTCATAAACTAGAAGGGCCCCAACCGCTCCCCTGTAGTAACTGATGGAAAAGGAAAATGGTGAAAGACAGGAAAGGTTTGTCTTACTTGACTGCACAGAGAAGTATACATGTACAAATGTATCATCCCAGAGGATGTATAAGACAGGCAGGGTCTTTTTCACTGACATGTTGCCCTGCTCCATTTAGAGTCAGTGTACTAGGGAGGGCCAAGAAAAACTGGTGCATGGAATGGATGGGCTACTGCAATGATCAAGAGTGACTTTTGAAGCTTCTATTTCTGAGATGTTGGCTTAATGTTTGGGATCCAGGAGTATATGCAAAGTTTCTACAAATTTGCCTGCGCCTCCCAAACACAATGCCTACATGCCGATGAAAGCAGAATTAAGGTAGGCTGTTACCCAAACAGATTTAGGCCATATGCTGATGCCAACATTGTATTTTAATTACCCTGACATACACACTCACGCTGAAGTAATGGCTCGGTAACGCTCCTGCCCGGCCGTGTCCCATATCTGCGCCTTTATCGTCTTCCCATCGACCTGGATGCTGCGCGTGGCAAACTCCACGCCTATTGTGCTCTTGCTCTCGAGGTTGAATTCGTTCCGCGTAAAGCGCGAGAGCAAGTTACTCTTTCCAACACCAGAATCTCCGATCAATACCACTGTAAGAAGACATGCAGCACACAATCCAAAATAACTGACCTACAGGTGTAGATTGCATCTTTAAATAACCATTTGTGTTGATGTTAGCCCATTTCTTTTCTACGATTGAATAGGCTACAGTCGTAGGCCTATTATTGACCGTTATCCCTGTATTCATTTTACGTTAAACAACATGAATTATAGTCTACAAAGGCTGAAGCTGTTTATTGCGTGAGTCAGCTGACATGGACAGTGCCTATTATTCCTCAGCAGAGGAAATGCTGCCGAACTTTGTCCCCATGGCATCACTGCAGGAAGCTGATAACAGGCGAGCTCATCAAATGTCCTGCCTATCTGTACACAGCACTTTTGGATCGCCTCTTTCCTGTTTAAATGAGACCTACTCACGTGAGCAACATATCGATGAAAGCAACACTACAATGTTTTGTGAGGGCAAAGGCTGTTTCGGCCTAACCCATCAGATAAACGTTTTTCTTGCAGACACCCATTGACATCAAACCGCCACCCATAGCAAATTTCGTATGCCAAGTTTGGTATGCCATTCACGTTCTGATTCACCCACTTCGACTAGCTGTCATTTGTACTGATGTGAGAGTGCTTAAGCTATGTATAGATAATAATTAGGTTGAGTAAAACAACTAATTCCACAACAACAAAATACTGTTGAATAGGTTACTGGAATTACCGTCAGCCTCAAGAGAGCTATACACATAGGCTAAATTCAAAGACATTTAATTCAAAGACATTTAAGTAGGTTAAGCTATAAGACATACTAAACGATCTGAAAACTAATCCCAGATGTTTAGGCTATGAATTCATCACAGATATCAACCCTGCTGATGCAGCTGCGGGCGTTGCTTTGCAATGACAGCTTTTGTGGCCATGATCTCACCATTCCGACACGTTACTCAACATCCTGTTTGCATTGTATTCTATGAACGTATTTCCATGGTTTGATATGTAGACTACAAATACAAACAACCGAGTAGCCGAATGTAACGGTGTCCAACAAGGGGGACGCAGTGATCACAGCCTACCTTTGAACAAGAAATCATACTCATCATCTCTGTTGCCCATTGTGGAAAGAAACGCGCCGACACGTAATCCGTGCGGTCTCACCCGGATTGGTTATTTTTAAAGTTGAAATGTTTATTCAAAATAAAAAGGGTAAAAACTTGACTAGAAAGACAATGCGCCAATGCAGCCTGTATATGTTGCAAACCGCAGGAAAAGATATCCTTAACTCTGCAGAAGGGGCGGAGCCCTTCAATATATTTCCATTCCTTACACGGGATGGCGCTGTTCTCGTATTGTTTTTTCTGTGTCAATTTAGAAAGATGCCATTAAAATGACGAAGGCCACTTTCCCACGGGCGGATGTTAATACCACTACTATATAACCTTAATTTACAACATCACGTGCAGGCCTTTTGAAAATTGAAAATACTGTGCAATGCCAAGTAGCCTATATCACTGACCCAAAATGGGACACATGGTCTATTTTTGCCTACCACCACAATATTCCTTCAAATATTTTTAAAACATATTTTGCTTCAACTAGAACTGATTGGGAGGCTGCGCACTGACATGGAAGTTGAAGTTGACGTCAGCAGGTCAGCTGACGAAATGGTACGTGAGGCTTTCCAAGATGGCGGCGTCCTTGTGTCGGTGTTATGGGGTGAGTGCTACATGTATTTGCTTGAATAACCAACAATAATGTTGAGATTACAGCGTTAATATGACCGTCTGTTCCCTTTATGTGTACTACAGCCTTGGCCACGGATTCAGTTGTTGACAAACTCGTGTTTTACCGGTTGACACTAACCATTACGCATTGCGGACACAAGGATTACCCATTCATTGATTCAGTTCCACATGTCAGCTATGTTGCCGCCCACAGCTCATAATATGTGGTTCATATTTTCACATGAGCCTGTTAGTGGATTCGAGGTCCAGTACTGTACTGAAGTGTTTGCTGCATGCGCTCCGGCGATAAGGTGACTAGGCCAACATAGGTGCATCAAGCCTCAGGCGAATTCGATGTAGACAATTCGATGTAGTCTTACAGGCCCATTGCATTTACTTCTCGGGTGGAAAAGGCCATAGAAAGATTGGTATATGACAGACTTGTATAAATTCTGGTTAGAGACTAAAAGTTTGCTACAGAATTATCAGAGTGGTTTAAGAAAAGGTCCTCCTAGAAAATGCCATAAGAATAGCCCAGATTTAAAGAAACGGTTAGCTACTTTGACATTGAGAATGTGTAGGCTATGTCATGATTGTGGAGGACGACTCCTTATTAGGTGTATCAGATGGGAGTAATTTTCAAAGGGTAAAAACATTATAGTTGACATGAATGAAGTTTTAAGTGATGAGTATAAAGTAGACAATGACAGTTCTCAAAGGAGTATAATCAGACACTGTTATTTTCAATTAAGATAAATGATGTGTTTAGGAATGCTGAAAGATCTGTTGGTATAGCATCATTTGCAGTCAATGGAGCCATGTGAGGAGGGGATGAATGTGAATTGTGCAGTAGATGTGGTACACAATTAGCAAATATGAAGACTATCCCAGTGGCAGCTTGCCAAGTTGAGTTGGGGGAGATGCCTTTGTATCTTAGAAGAGATCAGTTGGCTCTAGTATAGGCTACTGGACAAACCTTAAAAGCTCATAAAAAAGATCAGTTAGACAACATTGATACACTGTCAACAGAGAGGGAAATGACAAATCAGAAGTTTTGGTTGGACTATTAAACAAAAATAAATGAGATGGAAATAGATACATTGAATTTATAGAGAACTACACTAAAACGAATAAATTACAATTTAGCTGTGCTTGCAGCAGAATTAGTTGCCATTCTAATGGCACTTTCCTGGATTAGGGACAGCAGGCCAAAAAGTATATTTTGAGTTATTGCTTCAGATTCATCCTCAGCTCTGATAAGCATTCACATTCGGTCAGAGTATAGACAAGACATTGTTTTAGATGTTGTCCAATTAGCAAATAATGTGGAGTCATCTGCAATCAGTGCTGCTCTTTTGTGGCCTCCAGCTGACCTCGCATAGGAGGATAGGGATCGATATGCTAAAACAGCATCAGAGCAGACTTATACTAGTATGAATATAAAGTTATCAACTACAGTAAAGATGAAATTAGGAGCATTATTATGGAAGGTAAAGGAGAAGTGGCAAGGCCTGTATAGTTATAACATAGTTTATATAGTTATATAGTTATAACATAGTAAATATAGTTATATAGTTATAACATTCAAAAGAGAGTGGGATGGTGTAGAAGTACAAGCAGAAGAACACAGGAGCAGGATTTAATATTGAAAACATGTTGATAGTAAGAGTAGTGTATGTAAAACTCAGGGATCTAGAGAACATGCAATTTAATCATGTACCAGACACCACCATGGGAGGCAGCAACTAATTCATCGTCTTGAAGCTGAAGACATACCTTTAAAGATCAATTATATTTTGCAAAGGAATTATGGAGACATATGTTTTAGACGTTTGTTTTAAGCTTTCTTAGGATAACTGGATTGATAAAGAGATTATAGGAAAATAGGGAAATTAATCATTCAGACCCACAACATTTCAGAGGGTGGCGGTAATGCACCTGTTATTGTTTGCCAACAGTGTTGGGAGTAATGCGTTACAAAAGTAATGTAACTACTGTAATATATTGCTGTTTGCAGTAACGCGGTAATGTAAGGCATTACTAAAAAAAAAATTGGGTAATATTTTACTCGGTACAAACTTCAGTAACGCGCGTTACAATGCATTTTAACCCGAAATTAAGTGGTGTTTTGTTTTGATACATATTCGCAAACACCACCGCGAGAACAACAGAGAAGAAAAAATCGCGCATAATAGCAGAACGTTATCTCCTGATACTAGTTGAAGATGGCTGCAGCAGACTCGAAGTCGGATTATATTTGCTGGATAGACATAAGCCTACGCTCATTATTTTCAGCTTGTCAGAGACAAGGATATGAAGAACATAATAGTTAAGTAAGTGCACTTTGTGTGCAAAACCGAAAGATCTCTCTATGCCTCGCGAAATAGCACAAGTAATTTAATGAAACATCTAAAGTGGAGCCATGCTAATCTTTTTGATTCTTGTTAAAACACAAACTATGCTCTTAGTAGTGCATGTCAGCTTTGTGCTGTGAACTTGAATTAAAGAGAATAAAGGGATAGAAATGCAGAAAAAAGTTGTATGCCTGGCAGTGCCACCGCTCTCACCACGCGCATCATGCACTTTGCGTAGGGCACCTAAGGATAGAGGGGTCACCCAAATAGCCAATGAAAAGTAGCTTTACTGCAAACGGCGTTTCACTCAATAACGTTTACAATGTCAAAATGCACAAAACACCATGTTACATGCAAGTTTGATACTTTTTGGGTTCTCTCAATCTCCACCACGTAGTACTAGAATGGAATTGGTGGGTCTTCAATAATTCGTTTTCCAAGCATTTCATGAAGCACATAATATGCCGAGTCGACTGAAACGCATTCCATTCAGATAGCTAGGTGGCTACCAGGCTCATAATTCACTTTTAATTGCAAAAAGAAATGTGAAGCAACATTGCACACTTCCATTTCCAAAGCAATGAAGGCTGCTTATAACAACTTAACATTGTGCATATTATTGTTAATATTGTGCTATCAAATAAACAAGAGCTTGCAAAAGGGCATTATGAGAACGTAAAGATCAATGTTCTTAAAGTGACAATGCACCATTTATAAGTAAAACAGCATTTCTTCAGAAATTAATGTTTAAAAACACACAGTAATGGTCTTAAATGATAAGCCTTTTTATTTGACTTTAGGTGTTTGAGTTATCATTTAAATGTCACTCACTCAAAGCCACTCACTTAGGGCACCGAAATGGCCAGCAGGCCACCATCTTGACATTTTCTTTATGTAAGCTTTGATTTAGGCTCTGTTGATTTTAATGAGGAGGCCTAGGCCTTAAAGTTACAGTATTTCTATCACAATTTACCAGTAATAAGCATGTTGGCCTTTTTAAATCGGGATCATTGTGTATGTAAACTTAATGGCATGTTTGGTTTTGTTTACTACCACAGATGTTTCTCAGAAACGGTCTGATCCTGCCCCCCAGCTCATACATTTCAGCATTCCATAAAGCAGATGGCCAAAGGATATATAGAGCCAGTGCTGTTGCCTTACAGGTAGAACACATGATGTTTGGGTTTTAACTCATGATATGTTTTTTTCCTCATCATCCAAGTCCCAGACCATATTTGATATCCTAATTGTGTTGTGTTGTGTTCTGTTTTGTGGCTGGACCATTTTAGCTGCGTTCTGCATCCAGTCGTGGGAATCCGCGAAAAGGTTTCTTAGGGGAGTTTGTGGACTCCCTGAAGCAAGAACTTAGCAAGAACAACGAGATGAAGGAGAATATAAAGAAATTCCGTGAAGAGGCCAAAAAGTTGGAGGAGTCGGATGCTCTACAACAGGCTCGAAAGAAATATGTAAGTGAAGCATCTCTGCATATATCCAGACATGAGACTGCAATACAGTGTGTCTCCCATAGTGTCTCATGAAGGTATGTCTCTTATTGTCAGAAATCTATTGAGTCTGAAACTGTGAAAACATCTGAAGTGCTGAAAAAGACACTGGGGTCATTCTCTGAAACTGTAAAAGGGGTAAGTAGTTTACCTATATTCATCTGCTCAAGCTAACAGTGTAAGTTTGTTTTATATTGTGCTTGATGATGACGCATGGCAGAATTGAACCCTTATTTAGGATTTTCTGTGATGATAATTAACTGACCTAAAGTTGAGTGCATTCTGTGCTGGTTCCCAGAGCTTGGAGGAGGTCAGCCGCACCGACCTGGGCAAGAAGATAAAGGAGGGTGTGGAAGAGGCAGCCAAGTCTGTGAAGCACTCTGCTGAGTCTGTGTCTAAGAGTGGAGAGATGCTGGGGAAGACCAGTGCCTTCAGAGCTATCTCCCAGGTCTTACTTGTTTCACCACATGAGAGCTAAAGTCTTGAACATTGCTTCTTCTCAAACCTTGGTTTGCATCCATAAGTAGACACTACTTGGATTTAGACGGTTTCTTTACAGCTAATTAGTAGAAAATGCATTCTTTTGTCGCGTAAGAACTCTGTTCATATAGTACAGATCTTTTAACGATATTTTGAGTCTGTTAAGATGCAAAAAAGGCACGTTTAGATGATGCCCCCAGACCTAGTCTAGTCATCAAGATCCATGTAAAAATCTGCCGGATTTCTCCTTTAAGCATAGTCCTACTCTAATTTTGTGATTTAAAGCTATTTCAATGGAGTTTTCCATTGAAGTTTTCTTTTAGTCTTGGGCTATGTGTTATCCATGAAAGTGGCCTTTAGTATTTGTAATTAATTCAGTTTTCACTGACTTTTAGGGTATGGAAACGGTGAGGAAGGAGATCGATGATCCTTACAGCGGTCCTTACCGGCCCCCCTCAAGATTGCGGAAGAGGAGTGAGTTCTCATTCAAAGGGGCAGAAAATGAGAGTAGGGTGTTTGACGCTAATGAGTAAGTGTCCTGTGCTCTGACATGGATATAAACTTGTTTACTTGAGGCAGTTGTCTTAATTCAATATCTTATGTTATAGAGAGGCAATGGGTGTTGTCCTGCATAAGGACTCTAAATGGTTCCAGCAGTGGAAGGAATTCAAAGACAACAACATGGTCTTTAACAGTAAGAGCCCATTTCTGTGTACATTTTGAGTCTATATGTGACTTTTACCCTTTTTAGGTATAGGCTGGTGGCTAGTTTATGTGACTTCTTCAACACTTATAATAAAAATAACACATTATCATTTGTATTAGCCAGTTAAGCTATTGAC
Source organism: Alosa alosa (assembly GCF_017589495.1). Classification (NCBI taxonomy): domain Eukaryota; kingdom Metazoa; phylum Chordata; class Actinopteri; order Clupeiformes; family Clupeidae; genus Alosa; species Alosa alosa. The sequence continues at coordinate 34,810,088 of NC_063189.1, forward strand.
CCTGTAATTCTGTCAAAGCCAGTAAAAATCTATTAAAGTTACTTTCACAGCACATCACCAAATGTGTCTCCTAAAAACACACCTAACTGTCCCATTTCTTGCCTAGACTATCATGTAGTTGGGAAACCCACTAAATGTCAACAACAGCTTTTACAACAATAGGCCCTACAATTGTTGGCTTTTAGCGGTTTGCTCCATGATGCCTGCATTTTGAGATTGAGAGAAATGCAAGTCTTGCCTGAGATTTGCATTTTTTAAAATGTACGTTTTGTTCTCATGATGGAAAAATGTTGATGTCTTAATGCTTGTGATTTTCCAAATACCTATCTGACATGCTGCTACCTTCACAGGGTTCTTTGAGATGAAGATGAAGTATGATGAAAGTGATAACGCCTTAATCCGAGCAACTCGTGTTGTTACGGACAAAGTCACCGATTTGATTGGTACTTGACACATTCTGACTCTGAACCTTTTCTAATGTGAATAAAAAGCCCATCTAGTAGTGTCAGTGTTTAACTCGGTTGTTTGTTTGCTTGGGTAGGTGGCCTTTTCTCTAAGACGGAGATGTCTGAGGTGCTGACTGAGATCCTGAAGGCTGATCCCAGCTTTGATAAGGACTCATTCCTCCGTCAATGTGAGCGTGACATCATCCCCAATATTCTGGAGGTGAGTTAGGCAACATTTTCCTTACACTACAAGAGAGATCTCAGATTAGGGCTTTACAGTGTATGCATTTGGACGTCTTTTAGGTATGCAGACTGGATGGTAATAATTGTTAATGACAAGGATCCTGATAAGCTTTTGTATATCAAGATAATCAACCGATGGCATCATAACATTCATGGCATTTCTAATTCTTCCTTTACTTTGTTTCACCTTTTCATATGCACAGGCCATAATACGTGGTGAGCTGGAGGTTTTGAAAGACTGGTGTTATGAAGCTGTAAGTTCATTCTGCTTACATACTTTCACATTTTTTTTATCAGTCTGTGTAAAGGCAAGTTTGACTATAACTGCTGTTTTTGTACTGGTCCTCCTCTGTTTCCACTGAAGACGTATAGCCAGCTAGCACATCCCATCAAGCAGGCTATTACCATGGGATTGCAGTTCCAATCTAAAATCCTGGACATTGACAACATTGATGTGAGTACACAAGCCTCACATGAAAGACTGCTTACATACGTATAGGGCTACATGAGGTTTGTTTTCCCTAACGTTTGTTTTCTTGCTTTCATGTGACTCTCTATGTCTTTCTCTCTCTCTCCCCCTTTAGCTGGCTATGGGTAAAATCATGGACCAGGGTCCTGTGCTTATCATCACCTTCCAGGCACAGGTTGTCATGGTGATCCGCAGCTCTAAAGGGGAAGTTGTGGAGGGAGACCCGGTGAGTTCAGTAGAAAGCGCAGCAGCAAAGGACTGAATGCCCACAGCTTTCTTGTTAACTGTGTCTACTTATTTCTACGGATATTATTTGTTATTATTTGAGTTGTTTGCATTGCTTGATTGTGTGTGTGTGTGTGTGTGTGTGTGTGTGTGTGTGTGTGTGTGTGGGTGTGTGTGTGGGTGGGGGGTACATTTTGGTCTTAAACAGTTTTGTACAGGTTTGGGAATACGGTTTTATAACTGCTTTTTCCTCAACAGAAATATTTTATTCTCTATAGCAGAAAGATTCCAGTTTGTAACTGGACCTCAAAGTTCTGTAATCTGCATTAGGCAGGATCTCACTGTGTATTCTCTGTGTGGTTCTGTAATCTGCGTTAGGCAGGGTCTCACCGTGTGTTCTCTGTATGGTTCTGTGATCTGCATTAGGCAGGATCTCACCTTGTGTTCTCTGTGTGGTTCTGTGCAGGAGAAGGTCCTGAGGATGATGTATGTTTGGGCGCTGTGTCGCGACCAGGAAGAGCTGAACCCTCAGGCTGCCTGGAGACTGCTGGACATGTCCGCCTCCAGCACTGAGCAGGTGCTCTGAGGAGCGAAGCTTGGAAGGGAGGACAGGCCAGAGATCACACACACACACACAAACACAACACACTCTCTGAATACACATTATCCCATCCATTTAATAACACACCTGTATGCTCATTCTAGGCAGGGATCGAGTGTGTTTGTGTTGTCCAGGCATCAAGTGGAGGGTGTTTGATATCAAGAAAGCCAAACGGTGTGCTACATGGAATTCCATCTTTTAAAGATAACAGCTCCCCTGAGTTACATCCCTTAGCAGCTGTTGTTACCATGATCGTAGCTCTCAAATTCAATTCAGCTGAGAGGAGATCAAATGCCACGTTGGACTTTTTCTCTTCAAGATCTTCAGGGCTCAGTATCTGTAGTGTTTCCTTCTCCTGATGTAGTTGTTCTATTTGTTGTTGCAACCAGAATGCTAAAAAAAGATAACAGCTCCCAGATTTTCCACCACTTAGCAGCTGATGGTGTTTACCAACATTTTGTTTGAAGTTGTATTCGATGAGGGTTTCATCAATGCATCGTGTTTTTGAAGCTGTTTTTGAAAGTCTAGAAAAGGGAATGTTGCTAAAACAAATCTAACCGTCCACTTTGCTGTTAGCTTATTTAAATGAAATGCACTGGGTGTGCCAAATATATAGTCATTTTTGACTATGATTTGTGAAGCCCTGTGCAAATGTGTTCATCAGCGTGATGAAGAGGACCAAAGGAGGTGTGCAAACATAGTTGAAACATAACATAGCTGTTTTGTGACTTATTTAACTGTTTACATTGGACTGTGAAATAGGAACCATCGCAGTATCTGAGCTATAATGTTTTCTGAGTTCATAGGATATTTCCTATGAGGAAGCCTCTGTTAAAGTCTATATCATACTTGCCTTTTTTTTCAACGTCAGACCTCGATATGGTGTCAAGAAATTGTATTCCATTTTTTATTTCTTTTTGCCTTTTTCATCAGCAGCCATTACAGAGTTTCTGAAAGAGCAAGGACTCCTTGTGTTGCACTTACACTGTAGCTGATTTTGGTATGCAACGGTTTCTGTTGTCTAATGACTGATGTGGCATGATGCTCCTACAGTGGTCATGCCATAAGGACCATGATTTTATTCTGTTAAAGTCTGTGCAAAGTTTTGTGGCAGAAAAACTCTGTTTATTCTAAGCCACTGTTAAGTAGTCAAGTGGTTTCTTCCCATGCAGGATATGACCAGTTAACTATTCAAGATGACTGTCTAAAGACTTATATTTTTTTCTTTATCCTGAAAAGAGTTATCATATGATTTTCTGAGGGTCCACACCAATTCATTTTCAGTTCAATGAGGATCTCCCACATGTAATGAATTATAGACACTAGACTATTTATGAGGGAGAGAAAGAGAAAGATTTAGGTTGGTATATTGAAGGTACTATGTATGACTGTCTAGATATTTAATGCTGAATTTTGTAATAAAATTGTCAATGTCAAAATGTACAAATGTACCAGACTCTATCTTAATATTATAAGGATATACAGCGGGGAAAATAAGTATTGAACACGTCAACATTTTTTTCAGTAAGTATTCTTCCAGTGAGGCTATTAACTTAGGTAATCCACACAAATAAAAAAATCCAAACATTAATGTCCATAAGTAGACTTATGAGCAAAAAAGTGGAATGGCACAGGGAAAAAAGTATTGGAACACGCTAAGAAAAAGCAGTGCACAAAGGCAAGGAATGGCCAGGAACGAGCTGGAATCTATACGCAGTTAGAGAGTAATTATCCCTCATATCAGTGCAAATTAATATAAGATGGATTAGTACATATTAATGAGCTATAAAAAGGTTTTTCATTACCAAGGTGTCACACAAGAAACATTTTATAATGGGTAAAAGCAAAGAGCTCTTCCAAGACCTTTGCAACATTATTGTTGCAAAACATATCAGTGGAACTGGTTACAGATGCATTTCAAAACTTAAGAATCATCCAGTAAACAGTATTGGAGCCATTATCTGCAAGTGAAAGGAACATCACTGCATCGTCAATCGGCCATGCACAGGATCTCCTCACAAGATTTCTGACCAGGAAGTCAGAAGGATAGTCAGAAGTGTAGCCTAAGAGCCAAGGGCCACTTGAAGAAAGCTCCAGAAAGACTTGGAGGCAGCAGGTTCAATTGTTACAGAGAAAATCATAGGTAATGGACTCCACAGCCATGGCCTCTATGCACGCTCACCTCGCATGACTATTACTGAAGAAAAACATGTCGAAACTCGTTGAAAGTTTGCTACACAACATTTGGACAAGCCTATTAAATACTGAGAGAATGTATTCTGGTCAGGTGAAAGAAAATGTTAAATTTTTGGATGTCATACTACACACCATATTTGGAGGATAAATGGCACTGTGCATCACCCTAAAAATGCCATACTAACAGTGAGGTTTGGAGGTGGAGGCATCAAGGTGTGGGGCTGTTTTTCATCTCAGAGTACTGGCAGACTTCACAGTTTCACAGAGCGATTTTTCCTGGGAGAATCTTGCCATGCTGGACCCCTGGAATCTTCAATATTAAAAGACTATCTGTTTAAAATAATGGGCCAAAATCACACCTGAATACTGCAACTGATTAGTTTAGTCATACAGGAAATGCGTTGAAGCTCTCATTACAAATAATGGCTTTTCCACAAAGTATTTAAGAAATTTCAGTAGGCGTGTTCAATACTTTTTACCTGTGGCATTCCACTTTGGACATTAATGTTTAGATTTTTTAATATGTGTGGATTATCTAAGTTAATACTAATGTCTGGAGAATTGTGAAAAAAATGTAATTGTTGATATCTGAGCAGGGCCAGTGTACACTTTTCATCCAACAGTTAGGTAGAGATTTGTTCAATCAATTTGTGTGGTCAAGTGTCATTCACCTTGTCTTCATCCATGGCTGCAGGCTCAGTGTATGTCATTTTTAAGCAGATGCCCAAAGATGGAATAAAGAATGTTGGTGTAGTTCCTTGATGTGTAGTAATCAAACACTGACAGCAGTGGGACGGAGGTCTGCATCTGATGTTGGGTGGCTACTCAATTTATACTTTTATGGAAAAGCTGCTCAGCATGCAGCATTTCAGGAGTTCAATACATTTCCCCTGCATTTCAGTTTAACACATTTGTGTGACCCTTCAAAAAGATGGGTCTCAGGAGGGCTTTGTGTTCATTCATGATTTTTTTTAGAAATAATGCGGCAACATGCGTAGTTTTAGGCATAATTGAAGGAAAATGAACTTAAAGACTTGTTGCATTATCTACTGAAGCTCCATTTAACTATTTGGTCAGCATATTTAGCCACATATGAATTGTCCAGCTGAGTGAACTAGCCAGTTTAATCTAATATGTTTGTCTGGATGTATGTTGGGAAGACCGCAATAGGTTCAGTTCAGCATTCCCAACAGTTTATATTTCAGCTGCAATTGCACATTTCTGCAAGGTGATTTATTTATTTCTATGCATTACTAAAATACAGAAAGTTCACAAATAAGTATAGGCAAATAAAAAAATTAACTAAACATTTACTAAACAATAACTAAACAGTGCCACTGTATTCAACATGTAACATACAGGCTTATTTGTAGTCAACAATTAAATATCCAGATTAAATTAAATATCCAGATCTAAATAGCCAGATATTTCAAAATAGGAGGAACTGTTGGATTTAATGTTGTAAGTGGATAAAATGATAATCTCAGAGACCCTTGTGCTGATTAGGACGCTGAAGTAACGGTCGCCTATGGGGGGGGGGGGGGGGGGGGGGGGGGGGTTTGATTTTCACTCACCTGAAACAATTCAAACCTCCAAATGTCCAAACTATTGTTATTTGGTTTACTCTATATTTGTGATAGGCCTAATGTTCATGTTGTGTCGTGAGTATATTTGTAGGCCTAATGTTCATCTTTTTACAGGCATTTGAAGACAGTAAGCCTGTCAGCAAGAAGTGTGCAGTCTGGATCTGAACTTTTTAAGATCTCATATCAAGATGACGTTTTAAGATCTCAGCTATAAAGAGACCTCCTGAAGCAGCTCTTGTATTTGTGCACAGGTGGTCTCAGTGCTTTCTGTCTTGCTGCACACCAAAGAAGAACGAAAGAAGATTTGTGTTTGTTGAGACCAGGGGCAATGCACTATTGTCAGATAATGAGCGGTCATCCCAGGGGCTCCTGGTTTCCCCCCCCTCCTGCCCACCCTGGGGCTTGGAGGAGAGGGCCTGCTGGAGGAGAGGGGCTGCTGGAGGAGAGACCTGCCCTCTGCCTGGTTGGTGTCCTGCTGGTGTTTCTGCTTTTCCTTCTTGTGCGATGCTTCCGAATCCTGTTGGATCCTTACAGCAGAATGCCAGCCTCTTCCTGGAGTGACCATAAGGGTGGGCTGGAGAGAGAGCAGGTTGATTATGCCATGGTGTAGTCATGGACAGGCATCCAGAGACAGAAGCACGGTCACAGCGAGGGCAAATCATAGGGAATACCACGGTCCTTGGCACTAAAATACAGTTCAAGGAGAGCCCATGACTTTTAATCCCTAAAGGGAACCATGTTTTTCTTTTGACCTGGACTGAGCTGTCCATTTGTGCTGACTGTGTGACACAGTGGTTGATCTGATGACCAGCTGGCGGGAAAGTAAGGCATCGGATATTCTGCTTGCCTATGTCCTCAGGCATCCTATGCTGTCAAGATGAAAACTCAAGGTGGGAAACACCCTCACAATATATCTGAGTTTGAGATCACACCAAGCAAAACCCAATAGTCAGCTGGTATGGTATGGTATGAACTATTGCTCATATACATAGTGAATTGTAAATGTAGTCCCTATGTTTTTACATTTTACACAGTGCAAGGTTGTTATTTACCATTAGAAGTAAAAACAAAGTGAAACATATACTTAATGGCTGCATTTGAGTAAAGATTTATATACATAATCTAGTTTTTCATAAAGTGAATATTGATTCTGTTGTCAGAGTGATTACCTGGTGTTACATACACCTTGCCAACTGAATACAAATACCAGATACACTCACTTGCATAAATTATCTGTGACAAGTGTAATAACATCAGCTGTTTATCTTCAGAAAAGCTGCTGAAACTATTCTATGAACATTCCCTTTCCTGCTTATTAACTGAATCGGTGACTATTCTTCAGGTCAAATGTAAATAATATTTACGGTAACACTCCATAATAAGGTGCCATAATAAATAGCAAACTACTAGTAATTACCTAACCCTTTGTTAATATTTGTTAATTGTTACTAACATATCTATTTGGCACAAGTTAATAGTTTTTCATCATCAATTAAATATTTGTTGTTTGCATAAAATCTGTATGTTAATGTTTTAGCAAATCTATTAACTATTGTATTAATATGTGTTAATAGTTAACTAAATGTATTTTGGCACTAATTAACAGTTATTTCTTACATCATTTAAATGTTAAATGTTTATTTACAAACTATATGTTAATAGAAAAGTTTGTCAAGATGCTGTAAAAACTTTTCTGATATTTTGATCAGTCCCAGACCACAAATCTATACAGATGTGTTTATCTCTGTAGTATATTGCTTTGATGGGCAGCTGTGGCCTACTGGTTAGCGCTTCGGACATGTAACCTAAGGGTTGCCGGTTTGAACCCCGGCACGGCTGAAGTGCCCTTGAGCAAGGCACCTAACCCCTCACTGCTCCCCGAGCGCCGCTGTTGTTGCAGGCAGCTCACTGCGCCGGGATTTGTGTGTGCTTCACCTCACTGTGTGTTCACTGTGTGCTGAGTGTGTTTCACTAATTCACAGATTGGGATAAATGCAGAGACCAAATTTCCCTCACGGGATCAAAAGAGTATATACTTATATACTATACTTATACTTATAATAGCCTACTGCTCTGCTCATACAGACAACAACAACAAAAAGCTCTTTAGCTACTGTTCTGAAATAGATATGGACAATTAATTTCTATAGCACATTTAAAAAGTGCTTTAGAAATAATACATAAATAAAACAACAATGATAAAATAATATTACAATGCAAAATATCTACATATGAAGAGATAAAACATTAATACTCATAATGTATTATTATTACTAATTTGCTTAATGCTGGCTTAACTATTTTAAAACTGTTTAATGTTCATTTGAACTATTTTAATGTGCATATTCGCAAGTCGCTTTGGACAAAAGTGTCTGCTAAATTCCATAACCATAACCAACTATGGATCATTTCTTGTGAAACATTTGTTATTGTGTTGGTAGAAAGCCTACCAGATAGAGATGATGCATTGATATCCTCAAACCATATTAACACATGAACATATGAACACATTATTCCTACTTTATCTGCTTTAAATTGGTAATTCACAGGGTTATTTCATTCACAGGTTATTAAAGTTGGTCATGTTGGAAGCAGATAGTTTATTATTTTGCCCTCTTGTGGATATTTTGGGTATAACAACTTTGTAAAGCACAAAAAACTCCTTTTGCTTAGTCACATGGGCAAGGCAAGACAGTTGTGGGAACAAAATGGCTTAACAAGGTTATGACATCTTCTTACAGAGAAGTGATAAAAACATTGAGTAAGTAAGGGAACTGTCAAAAATGCATTATACAAAATCAAGGAGAGCTAAATTACTGTTGCATGGCAGCCCTGTTTACATTTAAGGTTATTTTCCCTATATGCCGAATACATTTTCTCAGAGTCCATCCAAAGGTGAATTTCAAAAGCTTTCACCATTTAAACCTTCAGGAAAGATCTTTTAATTTAGGTGAATCCTGAGTTTTCATTTTGGAACAACCACATGCAGAGGGTGATATAATGATTGAAATTGATTCATAAGATGCAGTCTAAATGCATTCTTTGTTTTATGTTTTTTGTGTCAATATATTTTCTATATGTGTTCCTTTGTCTGGTTTGTAAGAGGAGATGTAGGAGGTTACAAGTTTTACAGCTCTGATTACATGTAATAGACAATGTTTTTTTATTAAAAAAAACAGACATGTTAGACTATTTCTGATTCTGTCAAAAATCGGATACTGACACTGGAATCCCTTTTGTTATTGTAAACATGCAGAGTTTGAACAAAGCTTGGCAACATCAAAGCCTTCTCCTCCGCCCTCTCTCTCTCTCTCCCTTACCCCCTCTCCCTCTCTCTCTATGTTCAGTCTGTGTCTGAACATGCCTGCTCAGAGGCAACACACACACACAGTGTAATGTATTCAGAAGGTTTTATAATGTCAACAAATGAGTCATGCATCCAATTAAAACGGCTCCCCATGTTTAGGCCTCTTCATTAAGCCCAAATGGACTGGCTGATGTGCCAACCACTTCCTCATTAGCGAGACTCAGGCAGGAGCCGTTTTCTGCCTGAGTGAAGGAGTATAATATAATGCAGCGAAGCCACGGCAGGATCACAGGCGACGTGGTTTACCAGGACACAGCTCAGTGGGCCTGGGGAGGAAGGAGGAAGCGCTATACTTAAAAGAGGAGCAATGTCGTCTCTGCCACACCTGAATACAATACGCCTTGGTTCCTGGAGTGGTGATGGGTGGCATGAGAAACATATTATTAGTTCATTGACTGGTGAAAGGGAGGAGGAAGCGTTTTTCCTGGGCCACCCCGTGTTTATGGGGCTGGCTCTGCTCCATCCTCCTGTGCCAAGCCTGAGAAAGGGCAGCCGTGAGGGGTGGCTGAGCCGACCCTCAACATGATTGGCCATGAACAGTTGACAAGGCAGAAATAACTTGAAAAATGGAACCATGAGCGACTGTCAGACAAGGATTGAATACAGATGAAATTGTAGAAGGACAATAAAGACTAGCGCAGGCTGAGATGTCCAGGGGAAGCTAGCCAATGCATTATTTTGGTTTATATTTCTAATGCTTATGGTCAATAATGAATAATATGATCCTTTCCACCATGCCACACTACGGAAACTCTCAAAGATCACTCGTCATTTGGACATATTATGTACAAGAACAAGAGGTGCTGTTTGTGTCAAACGTTGGCGTGTGCGTGTGTCCCAATGACATTCATCAGCAGCACTGCGGCAACTACGCAGAGGAATCTGAGCAATGACATCTGAGATGGTATCTGGAGACAGTCTGCTCCCTTATCGCTGTGTCATTTGAACTTGCACCCCATACTGCACTTCAGTGATGATCACATTTATGCGATAGCTATACTGTACGCATGTGCCCTTATCTTCCAATGTGACGCCAGCTTTTGGGGTTTGTTGAGATTTTTTATCGAATTGGTTGGGTATAGGGAATTACTGAGCAGTAAAATGTGTTACTAATTTACACATAAATCAAATGGTATTTGTGTTCTTAAAATGCAAAGGCAGGTCGTGTTCATGGAATTAGTAATCGAAAAAAAATTACAATAATGCCATAGACAAGTAGCCATAGACAAGTATTAGCCTATTCTTTTCAGGAACAATTCATGCCACACCTCCACGAGTCGCCTGGCGCTGCTAGGGGGAGCTTCACGCATCAGTGCCACTAGAATCCTCCCACAGGTGCGATGGGGCCACAACTGTTCCATGAAATATATCCGACGCTTATTTACTGGGTTACCACTTCGTATTCATACCTTGAAAGTTAACTTAACTTAGACTCGTTTTTTTAACACTTGGATTTTTTTTATTGCGCGTTAAACACCGCGCTTCTGTTTCTATCCGCTTTAAGGTGCGCATTGTAGGCTATTGGTCTCTGAACTGACGCTATCATATCTACAGGATTTTGAACTGTCAGCAATTCAGTAAAATCCGAGTGCTCAACTACTGGTACTACTGGGACTATCAGCAGACTCACGTCGGTGAACTTGAGTAAGATGGCTATAAGGTGAGGAGACTAGACTACACTAGACATTGAAGGATGTTACTAAGAATGATTATATAAAAAAAAAGACTGAGCAATATTGTCCAGAATCTATTGCATTTGTATAAAATACGTTCTGTCTATAATGGAGCATAGTTGCACGTATTTTAGTGATAATCGTGCCTGAGGCTAAACTGAAGAAATAGGGCCTACATCGTAACAATAAAGCACATTTGGACATGTTTGATGTGCGATCAAATCTTCCACTGTCATGATAAAAAGATAACATTATAGGAATGGAATCACGTGTTACGGGTAAGCTGACAGGTTGTTGTTGTTGGCAATTATTCCATAAGCTATTCAGAAACCAGATTGTTATTCAATATTTTAACTGATCTCTCTTGTCCATTTTTTGTGTATTCAATAATTGGGTCATCATGTGTGTAGTGCTGTATCCAGTGGACATCAAACAACTCACAAATATATGTAATGTCTTCCAGAATGGACATACTAGACCAGTGGCTATGGAAGCAAGAATACTGGCTGCCACCAGGCATCAGCTGGGAGGACATGAGGAAGATGGAGAGGACTCACTGCCCTCTTCCCAGAGACCTGCTCCTCTCTCTACCCATTGCCTTTGCATTTATCGGCCTTCGGTACATTTTTGAGAGGTAACTCAATTAAATCCACTAGATTAAACGGTTTGTATCCTTTTTATGCTGTTGGAATAAAAGACTATAACATCCACTGTGCTTGTGTACAGAATGTCAAGATAAAGGAAAAACAAAGCCATTTGTGGAATAAAAGCTTTGACACCCGATATCTTGGCTGGCCCGTGGCGTATAGGCTAGTGTAAACCAGAGGGTATTTGAATGTGTGATGTCACTGGAGGGCCAAGACCACAACAGGTGTGTGTGGAGAGGGGCTGCCCAGGGAGCTGGGACTCAGGGGTGGTGGTGTTGAACAGAGTGGCCCAGAAATGGCCATTGTTATGTGTTTGTGGGGTAGTGTTAATGAATGACTGAAGACCAGCAGGGGAACAGGCTGTGAGGACATGCATCATTATGAGTGCTTACCTTTACACGCAGGCGTTTTTGTCGCTATTTTAGTGTTCGTGTTGCCGAGGAAGGGGGGGGTGTTAGGGGGACTGAAAGATGATACTGTTGCCTCAGCAGCTGTTCCCCATGGTAACAAGAGACAACAGAAGTGTCGGCTGGCAGGCAGGTCACCCAAACACTGTTTTATCCCCTCTCCTCTTTCCTCAGTCTCATTAAAGCCCATAAGACTTTTTTACAGCTCACTGAATCACGACAGAATACACTTAGACACAATAGCACTCTAAACAGCAAAATCCCATTCAGAATCTTTCCACAATTCCTCACCAAAAATGACAATGAAACCTTCATTAACCAGATCCTACGTCAATAGCTGAGGCAGGCTGGCAGACTAAGGTATCCTGAAATGTTAAAATGCTGGACAGAGAAAAGAACTCAACAGTGCTGTTTTCTCTACAAAGTTCATTGTTGATTTTTTTCATACCAGGAGACCTTGTGGGCCATTATCTGGCTTGCTGCACTCATAGCAGTAAGTCATGATTTTATTTTAATCATCCTAGAATGTATGACTAAAAGTGTATGTTTATTTATTTAAAAGGGACGATGTACATATGTACATTACAATGTACATTACTTTAATTAAGTAACTTTCTGAGAATTGAATAAACATGTACTACAACTACATGCTCATTTAAATCAGCCATGTAGGCTGCATGTACCAGATTTAACCATACAAACTACGTTTTCATCTTCAGTCCCTGGCAGATCAGTTTAAAAAGAAGAGGAAACAGAGATAACACACAACATGTGTGAGAAAGATAAAAATGTTTGTGTGACACTGGCATTTAAGCACAAACAATTTGTATATAATACTGTAAGTACATGACAAATGGAAACATGGATAAAACATGGATAAAAATGTCCCTCACGGGATCAAAAGAGTATATATACTTATACTTATATGCTGCACATAGAGGGCACTAATGTACAAATTAAGACAAGTCCATAACCTTACGCCAAAATAAAAGTGTCAACCTATCAGAAAAAGACAAATGGATGCTAGACAAAACACTCTCACATAAAAACAATAGTAAAATTATAAATTCAAAAATAGAACGAACATAACCAGATGATAACATGTGTCCAATATTGTATTATAGAATCCTGGAAGGAGTTCATAGTTAAGTTCCTAAGTCATGTTCCTAAGTTCTATTGGTGTGGTCTTCCAGGTACGTGCTGACTGTCCAAAGGTTGCTTTTCTGAGTGGTATTATGCAGTCCCCTCTGGCAATAGTTCTTGCAGATGTGTTTTTGTTTTATTTAATTAACTTATTGAGTGGAGCAGTATAGGCTACTCCAGAAACTAGTCAAATGTTGCACTCCTGTCATGGCCCATCTTAGACCTGAGACCTTGTCACATGTCACATGTAAAGTAATGCTAATGTGCTTTGCCCATTGAAACCACAGCATTTGTTTGGTATTGCCGGTTGACAGGATTTCTATGAGGCGTTATCTCTGCATTGACCCAGACATCTGAATCTTAAATGAACTCATGTATGCAAAATTCCTACCCACTTTGGCTGTTCTTTCCAACTTGTTACCTCTGGTTCTGTATTGCTGTTGCGTTTCTTATGACTGTTGTTTATCTTGATTTGCGCAGATTAGAACACTAGAAGATTATGGGATAGTGTATCAGGACTTGAAAAAAATTCAGCATCGCTGTTTTCATCCAAGTTGGTTTTTCACCGTCTTCTGTTACCTTTGCTAAGCTGGCTATTGTGCTTGACCAATCAACATGTAAGTACGTCAGTCATGCCAGTCAGAGGAACTACAATTGCCCAGCACTGCAAATCTGCGGAAAAAAAGGGTAGTTTCTCAAAAGGGTCTAGAAACTGCAAAATGTGAAAACACCTAACACTGGTGTCAGGCGCTATTAAAATGATGCTTTGAAATTAATTATGTGTGTGTAAATGTATTAATACAGGAAAACGCACTATGTTTTTGATATTTTCAGGTGTGTAGCAGTGCCCTTTAGTAGGTACCTTGGAGTTCGGGATCGGATAAGGGTACCCGTCTTACCTTCTCCAAAACTGGAGGCTTTCTACATACAGCACCGACCTCAGGAACCATCCCAGGTTTGTTTCACACAGAGTCTTCGCCTCAGACCAGAGAGGATATAGACCACTCTCTCTGAAATTCAGACCAATAACATAGAAAGTTGAAGTTAACAAAGCTAGCAAGAGGAAAGAGGAAAAGAAAGCTTCACACACGTCTTTGTCTCTTGTAACCCAAAGATGGTAAAGAGAATTCACACTTCCTCATATCACTTTGGATTTGTTTCTCATAGACAAAATGAGTTGCCATAAAATGACTACTATGTTTAACAAAGCAATATATATATAGCTTTGGGTGATGAACAATGTATGTGGGTGGTTACCATAACATAACAAACTATTGTGGCAAGAGCACCATTAATCTCAGACCAGGCTTATAAAGGTTTTATTGCCCCCATCATAGTGAATTTGAATGTGAATGACATTTCCCTTTCAGTGATGGAAAATGGAAACTTGCATGTCATTTGTGAAAACAATTTCCATAGAATATATAAAGACTGTGAAAATTAAGTGATTTTTAAACTTCTCCAGAGTTACATAAGGCATTCAAATGATAATTGGCTTGTGGGTCCCAGTACCTTGCAGTGACTGACTGTGGGTTTTGTTTAGAGTGAGATGATTACACTGGCGAAGCAGAGTGGTTTTACGAAGAAACAAGTTGAAGTCTGGTTCCGTCACCGCCGACATTTGGACCGTCCAAGCAGTACCACAAAATTCTGTGAGGCTTGGTATGTTCTTCTACTTACTGTCTTCTCCAAATGGTATGGCCTCCAGATGGTATGGCGTCCAAATGGTATGGCCTCCAGATGGTATGGCCTCCAAATGGTGTGGTCTCCAGATGGTATGTTCTCCAAATTAAATGTTTACTGAAATGTTTCAGCTCTATATTCCTCTACATTTCTAGCTGGAGGTTTGTCTTCTACATGGTGTTGTTCTCTTTTGGACTTCTGTCTTTGGTTAATGTAAGTATTTCATACTGCTTCACCCAGTTTTTCTAAAGTTGTTTGTACATTTTTAAAAGATTAGTAATATAGGCATTAATAAAACTAGTGAGAAACACTCACATTTAAAGAATAAAGAATTAAAGAAGTAAAGAATTTCTCTAATTTCTGTCAAAAAGAAAGTCAGTCCTCCTGAATGTCTTATCCTGCTTTACAGGCGCCCTGGTTCTGGGACCAGAGGGAGTGCTGGAAGGCTTACCCACTACAGGTACCTGACCCCGCCCCTCTCCAAATCACACACCTGTAGCTTGTGTCCTTTTCACATGGCCAAGGTTTGAGAGTGTTTATATATTTTGCACAAAGTGTGTTTTCACCAAAGGGAGTGTGGAGTTTTGCCCTTTAATGAAGCACTGAGATTTCTGGAGTCAGTGTTCCCACGGGTCCTTGAAATCCTTGAAAGTGTGTGAATTTGAAAAAAATATTTCAAGGCCCTTGAACATTTTTGAAAATAGACATGGGTCATTGAATGTGCTTGAATTTATGTATTTTATTCAAGAAAGACTGTTACATGCATGCATGATTTAGGCAGACTTTATACCATAACCTAAACAATATTGAAAACAAAATTGCCGACAAAATGTTGGGGATGGCTATGTTTGGAAAAAAAGATGTAATTGAATTATCCACCCGCATTTTTTTTTAAAGATGCAGAGATAGACACTGTTCAATCGGATGGCCCCACTGATGCAAGAACAACAAAAAAGTTATAATGTGGTTTACTTCCTGTCTGTGTCTTGGCTCATTTTCCTTCACTGAGATACTGGTCTGGCTACTTTCAATGCACTTGTGTTTCCCTCAGCCACCAGGATGGTGGGCCAATCAGTGACCAGAGGGGATGACTTTACAGTTTTGAAAAAGTGGCAGTGGTAAAACTAGAAGAGGCAATAAAACAGTAGCAACTCCAGTAAACATCAGACAATTGATGCCGGTAGAATCTGAATTTATACAGCAAGGTTAAATACATTGTTTCCTGACTGTTAATATAATTTATTATCAGTCGGAAATAACCTGAGGAATGTGATTGGATAGGCTAGACCAATGATTTAAAAGTTCCCGCAAAGCTATTCGGCTATTTGGGAGCGGGCTATTTCACAAAAGCGAAATTAAGAAATCCCAGATAAGAGAAAAAGCCTGGCTTGAACTAGATACATGCACTAGGATAGCTTCCCTCAAAAGTATTCCTGGCTGGAACAAATAAGATGTAGATAATAGTGTAATAGCAGGCTGAACCAATAAGACACCAGAATTAACAGTAGAATGAACATAAATAATACATTTATAATAATAAATCCCCAAGATAACTTGCCATGCCTTTTGTGAAATCAAGTCAAGGCTAAATGCAGACAGGATACCCCAAAAAAATCCCATTTTAATCTGCTATTTGTTTTGTGTTTGTGCATCATAAATGACTATGATAATCTAACCAGGTTAAGAATGAGCCACCTTTGTGCCATTGAAAACCCTGGATTTCTGTGTAACATACTGTGCAAACCTGCTAATCTCATTTTGTTGCACAGCCCTACGTTCTCAATATAAGTATTCTCTACGTTGTGACCGAGAATAACCTTGAACTCCCATCTCAAACTGTGCTGCATTCGGATCCTTGAATTTGATGTTAAATAAGGCGTGGGAACCCAGTGGAGTGCAGCTAGGTCAACTTACATAGTTACACTGTTATGAGGAAGTGTGACTTGATTGATACTGGTCAGCACATGGTTATTAGGAAGTGTGGTTTATATGGTGTCGAGGACTTCTTCCACTGGAGGATTCTTAAAAACATTAACATTTTACACAATACACACATAACTCACAAAAACTTCCTTATATATTCAAGTTTTATTTCTCATCTTTTCTTTTCACTTATTTGTACTGAAGATTTAAGAACAATCTTGATTACCTTGTTGGAGTTTGAAGGGACAATAGCAGGGGTTAAGTTTCTGTCTCTGATCTTACATGGGCCCACTATATACACTCTACTGAATGCTCAGAGAGCCCTCCATCAGCTGGTCAAATGACAACTGCTACAAAATAATGTTAACTCCTAAAAACCATGAAATTGACTCTTGCAAATGCAAATGGTCTGAGTTTTGTGCGTATTTCCCTTCGTCTGTACTTATTTGTTTAATTCTGCATCAATCAGATCTTCATATGAACTCATCCCTGCAGTCAGAGTCCTGTTTTGTCTTACCCTTTTCACAGCCTGTGGAGCAAGCTCACTTCTGGTACTACCTCATTGAGCTGGGCTTCTACTGGTCTCTTCTGCTCTGTGTGTCCGTGGATGTCAAACGCAAAGTAAGTTGTCCTCTGAAGACTGTTGGATTGGCATAAGTTTTAAGCATGCACAGATCGTATATGTGCTAATGATATAGTTCAAGCCAGGGCATCACTGTGAAGGAAAAGGGTGATGCATGGAAGACAAATAAAGAACAAAGAAACCTATGGAGGAACGAAGTGTTCTCTCAGGTTGTAAAACAAAACCATTCTCATGCAATAACACGGCCTTATTTCCTCAGGACTTTAAAGAGCAGATTGTTCATCACATTGCCACCATTTTCCTGCTTGGCTTTTCCTACTGCTCCAACTACATCCGTGTTGGTACACTGGTCATGCTTGTCCATGACTCATCTGATTTCCTGCTGGAGGTAAACTCACCACTGTTGTGAAGCTCTCGACTGTGAGGTGTGAGGTGTGGGGTTTCATGTTCAGTCAAGAGTTATCTATAAGCAAAGGTCTTAACTGACAGCAGTGTCCATTTCCATGTGATTTGAATGACAGGAAATGTGCTTTTGTGAGATACTTATCTGTCTTTGTGTTGCAGATATGTGCAATCGGCTTTAACAGCATCTCATATATCTGTTTAGTCTGCCAAGATGTTCAACTATGCAGGATGGAAGAAGACGTGCGATTCCCTGTTTGTCATTTTCGCAGTTGTGTTCCTTGTCACACGGCTTGTGGTATTTCCCAGCAAGTGAGCCCTTTTTTGATTTTTTAAGATGTATAGTGATCATTGTTAAATGTTTTATAAGAAATATAATGATACTGTTAATAATAATGGTAATCTTTCAGGAAATACTGTGATTTCCATCATCAAGTCTTTTTTTCTAAATCTTTTCCAGAATAATTCATACAACCCTAATATTGTCCATGGAAGTCTTTCAGCCTTTTATGGGTTATTACTTTTTTAATGTCCTGCTGTTAGTTCTCCAAGCACTACACATCTTCTGGGCTTGGCTGATTTTACGAATGGTCTATAAATTTCTCTTTTTGGGGAAGGTGAGTGCAGAGAAATATTTGCCCAAGTAAAAAAAAAACATGTACGTTTTCTACCATGTACATTTTTTTTGTGTGGATGAGAGATGATATTCTTATCTCACTGTATTACTGTATGTGTTCACATACTGTGGCTCACATGTGAGTCGTTGTAATGTGCTCCATCCTCCGGCTCTAGTAATGATTTTTAGCTTGCTTTAAAAAGGCCCACGGGTAATTAAGTTCTTATTCAATCATTAGCTGGACAAAGATGAACGCAGCGATGATGACAGTCTAGAAGATGAAGAGGACGGTGAGGAAGAGCGGTCCTCGTGGAAAAAAAGAGAAGAGGTCCTGAACTCCAAACTGGCAAGTTTAACCAGCAGCTGTGTGCTGAACAACCTCAAACATCAGAGAGCCAACTCATCTTCCAGACTGCCCAAGTCCAGATGAACCTCTCCAGGCTCTAACTGACATAATGGAGAGCGTTTCTGGAAGTGAATCTGAACAGTGCAGACTGAGGATTTTACACTAATTCCCTGACTAATGACACTAAATAAATGAGGTGTATAACATGTCTTTCACCCCTCCATGAAGGCATTGCAGTAATGGTAAGGATAGACCATGTGTGCCAAACACTTGATTTTTAAAGGATACATTAATGTTAAAACATAGAGTGAACCACAGGATATTATGTTTTTGTGATGTAGATTTTTAGATATGTACACTATATTTTTTAATGTTTTCTCAAGTGTATCAAAATGAATTGATTTCTTACATGTCTGTATTTCCAACTTTGTGGTGGTTATACAAGTTGACATTACAGTGTAGTAAGTTTGCGTGTGTGTTAAGTTAGTTATCAAATACCACGCAAACGTACTACACTGTAATGTCAACTTGTATAACCACCACTAATTACTGGTAATCATAGTCTTGAAATTGGTGTTTGGACCAGTCTAGTTGCATTTGGACATGGTCAGCAACATGGTCAGTCTGTCTGCATCTTCTGCCCTATGGGACTGCTGACAGAGCGTGCATATTATGGGCGTTCTGTACAAGTGGAGTTCATGTTTCAATTTTATTTGCCACATGGGAACTGAAACTTGGAAGCCTGAAGTGTTAGTGTCTCCTGATATAAAACACTTCATCTTAATTTCTCCACGTTTTGGTTGTTCATGTTAAGGATATTACAAAGCATCACTGCTAAGCATGTATGGGCTGTCATATCAGCCCATATTTCCATGCCCATCTTTTCACCAGTTTTGAATGGAACCAAATATGCATCATCAAGGGTTGCATGCATAACTGAACTGTAGAATGACACGCTGACTGACTTACAAAAATTTCAGCTATTTTTGGTGGAGCGTGAAGCAGAACGGAGACAGTTGGTGGAACCTACCAGTGTGTGACGTTAAATCTATCTGATACGAATAATGATTTATATATTGTATGATGCACTCCTAGATTTTAAGAAAAGCACAAGATCAAAATATGTGACCAAAAATTATGTTGAGATCTCTGCTATCTAACAATGGTGCATCTTGAGGAAATTGTCTTACCATGGAAATTGCCTTTCTTGCACATCATCTTCACCTGTTTGTCATTACCTGATTAGACAATGATAACTATATTTTTGACCTAATACTTTGAGATTTTACTACTTTAAATCACATAATCTCTAACATTCTCTTTGAATGACAATGCCATGCACAAGTAAAAATGCTGTGGTGACATTGTGAATAGTCTCTCCCCCACCACCAACCATCTAAACAAATGAGATAATCTCCTGTCTGTTGGTTCCTCTTTCCAGAGATATGTGATGTCCAGTTCCACGATCTTCCCAGACCCATAGTGTTGTGTGTTTGATGACTTGAATTTAGTCACGATAAGTCGAGCAACGAGTAAGAATGAACAGGTATGATAAGGGATCAGATTCCAAAAATAATTCAGTGGAAATGCATGGATTCCATGAATCCATGCATTTCCATTTTTTGGAATCTGATCCCTTATCATACCTGTTCATTCTTACTTGTTGCTCGAATTTATCGTGACTAAATTCAAGATGGCTGCAAACGCTAAACTTCGTGAAGATACTGTCTGTATAAATCATCTTGTAAGTAAACTACCAGTGCTTTTCAAAGTTCTCAATGTCTCGTTTTAAAATGTCAGGGCCCTTGGAAGTCTACCAATGAAGTGTGGAGATACATTGAGCCTCGTAAATGGGTGTAAAACAGTGATTTATTTGCATGGCTAGCCCGATGCGAAGCACCACTATTGAAAAAGCTGTTGGTAGCATCGGCTAACTAAGCCAGATTTTGGAGTGCAGGGGACAAGCCGAGATGGGCTATGAGACATACGTTCACACTCGGTATCATGTTTCAATACACTTTAGGTCAATATCACACCGGAATTCTCCTTTAACAAAACGAGTGAATGAATAGGCTAAATATAAACTCAAAAACAACTTTGGCATATATTCAAAACTATCTATAACCTATGTTCTTATATTAAAAGAGTTCACTCCAAATTATTGTCTATAGGTGTAGGTGGTCATAAAATAAATTATTATCAACATAATAGCCTATTGTCTCCCATAAGTCCCAAAGTGTTAAAATTATCTGAAATAGGCCTACAATGGCTTTCAATTCAATTTATGCCTAGTATATAATCTGTGTAGCACACAGTTGATTTAACATTCATGAACAATCGTCGACACATGAAACAGTTTTAATTATTAGCTGCCTAGGCTACAGAATAATTATCCTTTGGCTTGCATCAGATATAATATAGCCCACTGGCAAAGCTGTCACTGGACAGCCTACCAAATGTGCATGACCCTTTATCAGTAGTAGACATGTTTTTCATCAAAGATTATAACTAAAAATGCCATTATCAAGGTGATAAACAATGTAGCCTTAATACTTTGTATGGGAAGCGAACCTGCGAACACGCAAGAAAGTTAATCTTTTGCAATGCCATCTCGTTGCACGTTACACCACCACCGAACGTAAGTGACGCGGAGTAGCACGATTCCTTGAACCACACGCATGTGAAGTTTAAACATTTTTAATCGTATAATCTTCATACATTCTTTGGAGCTAGTGAATGTGTAAATCCATGCTTGGTGCACTGTCGGAAAAAAACATTTAGGCCTACTTCTATTTTTGAAGTTATAGGCTACAGGTGACGAGAGCGCAGGTTGACGGAACCCTCTTTTTGGACTCGTTTTCCGACTGATTGGTTTTTTTTTGCAACACAGCTTAATTTAGCTTGAAAGTTAACCTGCTACGGAGCAGGTTACTGTGGCATAAATTCCCATGGTTACCAAACTGGGATTCACGTTAACCTCATTAATGGAACGGAATTCTCACTAAAATTAGCGAGACTTATCGAAATAAGCCAGGTTTGGCCTTTAGCGAGGTTGATGGAATACCCCCCTGGACAGGCAAGTTAGTACGACTTGGTAGACAGCAAAAAAGACAACAAAAAGTGAGGATAACAATATTTACAGGCAAACAAACAAACAAATACATAAGACAATCAGACTGTGTTAAATGCCAGGGCATAAAAATGTTTTTTTTGGTGAGATTTAAAAACACTCAAGGAGGGAGCCAGGTGTATATGTTGGGGCAGCTCATTCCAGAGCTTTGGTGCAATCACCGCAAAAGCCCGGTCCCCTCTGCTCTTTAGCCTAGAACCAGGCACAACCAGCCGGAGTTGGTCAGCAGACCTAGAAGCCCTAGAGGATGTCTGCACCTTCAGGAGATCTGCTATGTACAGTGGGGCCAGACCATGTAAAGATTTAAAAACAAATAAAAGAACTTTAAAATGTATTCTAAAACGGACAGGGAGCCAGTGAAGGGCTGCAAGCACTGGTGTAATATGCTCACACCTTCGTGTTTTGGTCAGAAGGCGGGCTGCAGCGTTCTGAACAAGTTGAAGGTGGGATAAAGAGGAACAGCTAATGCCCACATATGGGGCATTGCAGTAATCTAGGGGGGAAGAAATAAAGGCATGAAAAGCCATCTCAAAGTTTTTGAGGGATAAGAAAGGCTTAACCTTGGATAAAAGCCTTAACTGGAAGAAGCTAGATCTTACTACTGTGTTTATCTGTTTCTCCATTTTAAAATTACAGTCTAACTCATTACACCAAGGTGTTTTACAAACCAACAAGGTTTTTATCTTTAGCAAATGGCTCAAGGGGGCCCAAGTCACCCTGTGTGTCACAAGCAGCACTGGGCCGAAAGACTATGACCTCAGTTTTATTTTCATTGAAATTTAAAAATTTTAAAGCCATCCAGGCTTTGATGTCCTCTAGACAAGCTAATAAAAGTTTAAAAGATTGGGGGTCGTTATGTTTCAGGGGCATGTAGATCTGTATGTCATCCGCATAGCAGTGCAAGGAGATGTTATGTTTTCTAAGGATGGATCCCAAGGGGAGCATGTATAATGAGAACAGTATAGGCCCAAGAATAGACCCTTGAGGAACACCACAAGGAAGAGGCGCAGAGGGGGATACAGATCCATCCAAGCAGACAGAGAAACTTCTGTCGGCTAGGTAGGATTTAAACCATTCAAGAGCAGTGCCTCTGATACCAACACAGGGCTCTAGACGGGAGATTAAAATATCATGATCAACAGTATCAAAAGCAGCGGTGAGATCAAGGAGGATCAGAATAGCAGAATCTCCAGAATCAGTGGCTAGCAGCAGATCATTAAAAACTTTCAGAAGGGCTGACTCCGTACTGTGGAGGGCTTTAAAACCAGATTGCAGAGGTTCCATGATACCATGTGAATCTAGAAAAGACTGTATTTGTTGAAGTACAAGTTTTTCTAGAACTTTAGATAAGAACGGGAGTTTTGAGATAGGTCTGTAGTTAGATAGGATTGAAGTGTCTAGATTGGGTTTTTTAATCAACGGCTGCACAACAGCATGTTTGAAGCTCTTTGGCACAACACCTGAGGCAAGGCTACAGTTCATGATCGTTAATATGTGGGGACCTGTGGTCTCAATTGACTGAGCGATGAGAAGAGGAGGAACAATGTCAGTTAGACCAGATGAGATTTTCATTAGGCCTATGGTTTTGCTTAGGTTAGCAAATGATATAGGCTCGAAGTGACTGAAACTCACAGGGCAGGTGACAGAGATAGGAGGGTCAAAGGAGGGGGGGGGGGGTTATCTGAGCTCTGATGTTGAGGTCACAGACTAACTATTAACTTTAATCTGTTTTATCATATAAAAAAATCTGCCACTAAATATTGTCATAAATATTTGTTAAAAAATGTTTCCCATAACATGAAATGGTTTGACAAACTTGCTAAATGTATGTTGTTCTTAGAATTATGAGCCCTTTAAATGTTCTGTGGAACGCTCTGACCCTGGTGGCAATAATGACCATGATGATGGAAGTGAAGTGCATCACAGACATAAAACTTGTGAACTGCTCATCAACTACATACCCTGATGTAAGCTGTTACACTCCTCCTGATACTGCCACTCTGGACCTTTCCCATAACAACGTAAAGACTATATCAGAGCACATGTTCTCTACTTTACAGAAATTACAGAAGCTCTTTCTTCAGTTCAATCAAATTAGTTTTGTCAACCCACTGGCATTTCAAAACAACCCAGTTTTAGAGTACCTAGACATCTCTCACAATGACCTACCACAGATCTCTGCTTTACCTTTCACCTATCTACCTGCTCTCACATACCTGGACATCTCAAACAATGCCTATGAGGTAGTACAGCTGGGTCCCTCTTTTGACTCTCTGAAACATTTGCAGAGGCTGAAGCTGGGTAATTCACATGCTGTGTCTATCCAGAAGAACCAGGTAAGAAAACTTGACATTAAGGAGGTCCACCTGGTTGCAGGAAAAAATAAAAAAGAGTATGAGCAAGGATCTCTGGGAGGCTTCAAAAACATGGACTTGGTGACCCTGGAGGCAGAAAACTGTCAGGATTTTGACAAAATGTCTTTGATGCTCAGGGATATTTACAATTCAACAAAGGCTTTGAAACGAATGAAATTGGATTTGCGGCAAACTGGCATGGTGTTGTCTATAAATTATACTATATTGAGGTCAAGTATTAAACGACTAATATTGCAGGATCTGTTGGTTAATGGGGCATACTGTTCACTGATACAGTATGCCCTGAAATCAAACCTCGAGGAGGTGATAATAGAGGGACTACATGCAGAGGGAACATTTTTATTTGTTATAGGAACATTTGAACAATGTTGTCTCAAAAAATTGTCAGTTAAAGACATTGACAATGAAGCATTCAATGAAGATTTTTTTCCACAACCAACCTTAAATAAATTCATGGAATGTTTGACAGATTTATCTGCCATACATATCGGTGAAAAGTTTTTTCCTTGTCCAATGTCAGAGAATCTGAAACACATGACAACTCTGAATGTCTCTGATAATCCTCTAGATGAGTGGAATATGTTCCCACACTGTAAAATGCCATTCCCAGCACTGCAGTCTCTTGCAATCGATTATAACAACTTTCAGCATCTAATGGTCCTTGGAAATGAAATAACCCACATGAATCTAGTTAACCTTCAACAAAATTTTTTTGGAGCCACAACCTGGTACTGTAAACTGGCCTAAAAGCCTAAGGAGAATGGACCTTGGATGGAATCAATTATCAGATGAAGTATTCTTGTATCTTCCTGAATCTCTGGAGATGTTGGACCTCAGCTACAATTACATTGACACTGTCACTAACATCCAGGGAATGAAGAACCTGGTAGACCTTCGTCTCTCAGGCAACAGAATCAAGTCTTTGAATGGCCTACATCTACCTTCTTCAGTACTATGGCTGTATGTGGACCTAAATAACATAACTAATCTCAGCACTGCCACTGTCAGATCATTCAGTCTAACTGCACTTGACTTCAGTGGTAACCCACTCCACTGTGACTGTGACACTGAGCCTTTGATCAAGTACTGCAGGACCATGTCAGAAACCAAGGTCCTCGGTTGGCCCTCAGGTTATAGATGCCAGACCCCTGAAAGTCTGAGAGAGGAGACGCTCCAGCAGATAACTCTCCCCTGGCCATCATGCAACAGGGCAGCATTTGCTTGTGTAATAATTTTTTGCTGCTTCTCTTTATCTGCACTCTGCTACGTACTGTATTTAAAGCTAAGAAAACAAAGTGCTTACAGTACTCTATAACAGGAACCAAAGTCATACATAATTATGACCGCCACTAGCGAAGCGGTCATATAGGGATTGTCAAAGGTTTTTTTTCTTTTTTTTTTCTTCTTTTTTTTCTTTTTCCCCGTCATCTACTTCCTGAATTTTTGGTCAACGATACCCGGGACACCGAACCACCGGGGCACATGAAATTTGGTGGGTATGTAGCCCCACTAGACTTTTACGTAAAAATTTCGTTTCGTCCCGGGGGCCACTCCCCCCCCCGTGCTGGGCCCCTAAATAACTACCGTGAACCGTGGCACTGAGGATGAAGAATCTTTTATGGTATGTTGGTCTCAAGGGCCCACATCAATCTGGCCCATAATCACTCATTTGTGATTTGCACCCCCAGTAAAAAATGAAAATGTAATACTATTCTGCTTTAATCGCCCCTATCTTCAGTTAAGATGTTCAGAACTGCACCAAATTTTATGTGTATGATTGACCTGGCATTCTCTGGGGGTATGCCAAGTTTCGTAGAACTTCATCCATGGGGGGGTCTAAAAAAAATTAGGTTATGTGTACATTTAGTGACTGTACACTCATTGGCCTGTAGATGGTGGTGCACACATATACACATGCACACACACACAGACACCCACATACTATCGGTATTAGAACGGGCCGATACATAATTACAAATTCAGTAGGATTAAAAGAAAGCCAAAAAATAAATATTCATCATCATCATCATGGCTGCGTTTCCAGTATTGACGATAAGTAGTCGTTTGTCCACTAGATGGCGCGTCGTTGCAGTGAGACGTAATTCTGTTGAAAGTTAAAATTGGGTTGGAAAAACAATGGACTCTTCATACAAGGAGTGTAGTTTACCGCAGAGAACGTCTAATAGCCTAAGGATAGGATGATGTTCACATGAAATGTAATTTCCATTTCTTCTTGAAGCCGAAATAAATCTGAGGATGTTTATCGGACATGCTTGGTTTTTACTGCAGGTATGTTAATCTTATAATATCAATAAGGACCTAGGTAATGTTACCGTTAGCGTTGGTTGAGTGATGCAGGCCAATTTGATTGATTGCATTTGTAGAAAACTATAAATGCGGTTATACCAAGCAAATTGATAGCAGCACTGTAATTGTATCTTTCGACTGTCATTTGTTGCACGTGCTACAAAAATAATTCTGTGCAATGGAAGATTTACCAACGTTACACCGGTCTGATACAAATTAAATTAAAAAGCACGTGAAATTAAAAAACACGTGTGTGTGAAGTATCCAAAGACACCTTCATTTCAATATGGCTGCTTTAGCAACACACCTTAAGCTACTGTGTAGTGGGTCCCATTTAGAGTCATTCGCGCTTTCCTTGACTCATGGAGCTGCGTGAATTTTATTACAACTTTTCGCCACGATATGGCAGTTGAAGTCCGCTTGATACTGTAAAGGCGTAAGCCATTGGTTTCCAAAGGAGATTTTATTTGTGTCGCCAGCATAGCCTATTGACAATTTCTGTTGTAAATAGGCCTACCTTATAACCTAGCTTAGGGAAGCTAACAGCTTTCTATTAGGATCTAGTTTGTTAGTTACAGTTTTGTCATAACTCCCTGATGCATTTTTGCATTTAGAATAGCCAGAGCGTGGATATCTCAATCGGAAAATTAAACAATATCGGGTGCATATGGACTTGATCGGCCCGCTATTTATTTTTTGATTTCTTAAAAGATTGAGCTTGGTCTGGTGAAAGCCAGACAAGCCATGGACCTCAGTTACACAATGCAAGGGAACATGAATCAGTCTATATTTGCACGAACAATAACGGACAACAGCTCTTCAACTTTGGCCCGTTAAAATGTGTATGAACAGTCTAGCGACGCATTTCATCAAGGCCCATTTGGACATGTCAGTTATTTGCACCACTGGTTAGATGTAAAACAGCATTTCGTTTCAGACTACTGTTACTTAATTTGTGCATTAACAACAACGTTTCAGACTACTGTTACTTAATTTGTGCATTGACAATAAAGTATTACATGAACTAAAGATGACTAAAATCTTATGTAGAAGAAGAAACATTCACAAAAAATCCATCCATCCAAAAATGACCTTTGTTTTTGATAGCTGTTGAAAACGGCATGGAACTGACAGAGATGTTTTTGTTTATAAATAAATAAATAAATAAATAAAATTATGCTGATACCTTTTGCTTTTCCCAAATACAATGTAGCCTACAGGTGTAAGTGACCTTTCCAGTTGCAATGGATGAACTGTGATGAACTGCCCTACTTGTGATTGTTTAGATATTTTAAAGGTTTTATAACAATGCTACATCTTCTTTGGCTATTCTACAATCTATTCACCTTTTCAGCACCAGTAGGCTACTTTCTGTGCAGCCGCACACACACACTCAGGCATGCCAAACAAGCATACACAAAAGTTTCAAGAGTGGGGGATGGAGTAAAATATGGAGACAAATTGAAGTGTGATTTATTTTCGCAGAACGGATGTACAGGAGCGGCGGTCATATTTTGTACCGCTATGCGGTACATCTAGTTATTTACATGTCACAGACAGTGCACTATATAACAGGAACCAATGTCATATAATTATTTACAAGTCACAGACAGTGCACTTCAAAGTGCACATCGAACTGCTTGGCTCCTTCATATGAATGAAATCTCTAATTTTGAGTAGGCTATTTCACAATTAATTCTTAAATAACAAAAATCAACTATAGAAAAAGAGCAAAGACATCACTTCACTAATACATACAAAATATTACATGGCCTCTGCATGCTTTTTCTTTATATAGCCTATTCATTTACTTGGAGTGCAATATACATTTTGTAGTACATTTTGTTTTTCTTTGAAATGTGCAATGTGATGAGCGTATGATCACAAAAGTTATTTGCGTCACTGTCTTCTGAAGTCTTCTGTAGGCCTATTTCTTATTTATTCCACACTTACTTTAGCTTTGCATCTACTCCTGATATACTGTACTTGAAAAGGGAGAAATGACACCCTTACAAAAATTAAACGTTTGCGGCAGATTTGCAGCAAACATGTGGGTGATTTGTGGGAAACAAATGAGTTCACTAGAAAATATTACCAGAAGTTTGCCAATGTTGGCTGCTAGAGGCAAACTTCCAGCAAAGTTCTGGCAACAATGAGAAGTTTGCCACTAATGGCAAATTGCAAATTTCAACATTGAGAATAACCTTCAAAATTGTGGTTATAAAGGATTTCTTTGGTCAATAAACATAAAATAGACACAACATCCTCATTTGTAGCGCATTTGTGTTCAAAATTTGTAGCCAAAACCCTTTATTGGACAGCGGCCATATTGAACTCAGGGGATTTGATATACCCAATCATAAATGTAAGTATTCCTAAGGGTTTCCCATGGTCAAAAAAGGTAAAATAGACATCAAGTTTGTATTTGTATCTCATCTGGCTCAAAAGCTATAGCCAAATCCCTTTCAGGCAACGGCCATATTGGATTTGGCCACCATCTTGGTCTCAGGGACCATTGGCTCGGGTGCCCTGGCTAAATCATTTCAGTAGGCCCTCAACTGCGTCCGTGCCAAATTTGGTGCTTGTAGATGAATTTGCACGAACAATGGGGTGTAAGGCCCCATTCTACAGAAAAATTTGCGCGAAAACATGCACACCCCCACTAATGTGGAGTTGAGACAGGCTACCTGGGAGGCACCCATTTTTAATGATGTAGCCTATAGTTTACTAACTGTTCATTGCAAAATTGGATAATT
This sequence comes from Alosa alosa, assembly GCF_017589495.1. Classification (NCBI taxonomy): domain Eukaryota; kingdom Metazoa; phylum Chordata; class Actinopteri; order Clupeiformes; family Clupeidae; genus Alosa; species Alosa alosa. The sequence continues at coordinate 34,839,212 of NC_063189.1, forward strand.
AATAGAAAAACATTGCAATTACAAAGTGTTTTTTTTTATTTCATTTAAATTCATGGAATTTGTTTTATTTAAAAATGAAAAAAAAAAACAACCCATATGTGACACAGAAACACAATATGTGACACAGAAACATATCTGACCTCACATGACACAATGGCCTCTATTTTGACGATCAAAAATTCGGCACAAAGCTTATTCTTATCCCGACGCTTCACTTTTATTAAGCCTTGCGCTCAGTTGTGTGTCTGGTCTGGCTGGTCTGGCGCATGATCCAAAAATCACTATCTATAACATTTGTTTACGGTTTCCTGCTGTCATGATAAAATTTGTTTACGGTTTCCTAGAAAAAAGGGGCAGTGTAAGATGAGCTGCCTCTTTTTTCTAGGAAACCGTAAACAAATTTTATCATGACAGCATTTTAAGGAAGAAGGAATCATTCTTAACAAAGGTACAGCATATGGCAAATAAGTGGTAAAAAACATGTGTAAAAACATGATTTTTGCTCTCCAAGTGGATACTATTCATGTCCAGAGTTAGGGTGATTTAGAGAAAATGTGAATAGAACATTCAGATAGCCTGACGAGCCACACCCACATCAAGATGTAGGGTCTGGGAACTCAATAGGATAGCGTTACAACTCATGAGTCCCACTCATGTGTTTTCCCACCAGTGGAGCTAGTTGGCTAGTTGATCAAACTTTTGCCAACTTAAACAAGCTTAACTCGTGTCGCGCTGTTCGCCAGCAGCAGCATCTATCTTCCTTGTTTTCAAGTAGCAGGGAATTCACACGGAGCCGTCGCAACTCTGCCATCATTATGTTAAGCCCGCCCACTGACTCTATACACAATGTGATTGGCCTGATCGAAGTTGAATTTTTCCAGCTTGCAAGGCAACGGAGGGTTGCTAGACTACCCTGGCTGCAAATTACATTTGCTGCCGCTAGGGTGCGTCTAGATTTCTAGGCTAACATTCAGATGCATCAGACCTCAATTAAGTTCAAGTTCAAGTAGTTTATTGTCATGTTCTCATGAAAGGAATTATAAATAATGAAATTATTTTGCTCAAGAGCCAGCTCAACTTTAAAGAATAATTTAAAAGTAATTAAAAAGGTATATTGTGTGTATGGGGGGATATGGTGGGAGGTATGAGGGGAGTAATGGGAGGGGGTGATGAAATGGTGTGTGTGTGTGTGTGTGTGTGTGTGTGTGTGTGTGTGTGTGTGTGTGGGGAAATGGAGTGTGTGGGGGGTGTTGGTGTTTGTGCATGTGTGTGTGTGGGGTAATGGTGTGTGAGTGGGGGGGAGGAGTAATAGCGTGTGGGTATGGTGTATGTGTGTTTGGATGGTACGGTGTAATGGTGCGTGAGTGTGTGTGACTGGAAAAGTGAATACTGACTAAGAACCATTATTGTCATATTTGATTGCACAGGCAACATTTTTAACTTTGGGCATACTGTATATGAATACACTGCAATCCTGATATGCTACAATCTGTTAACCAACGGAAAATGAAACGTGGCGATTTTCTAAGCTGATTTGACATAGAACTATACTCTCATTCCAGCGTAATAATCAAGGAACACCTAGTCGCAGCTGCATGATATCATGCAGCACCTGAAAATAGTCCCTAGGCTAACTTCCAGCAACAAGGTTGAGCTGCAGCAGAGGTTAGTGACTGGATTGTTACGCCTGAATGAGAGTATACTGTAATTCCATGTCAAATCAGCCCATCTGTAATAGGTATGTAGCGTGAGTGGGTCCCACCCCCTGGAAAAATGAGGAAGGAGTGAGCTTGTTTGTAGTCTCACCCCCTCGACAAAGATATGGGACTTCCTGCTTTCAATGACACAAAATGACGATTTTTTATATCATTGAAAGCAGGAACTGCAACACTAAAATCCGTATTTCTCCCATCTCAGGGCAAAATGAGGGAATGATGCAGGACCATTCAAAAACATGTTTGGGTTTCTAACGATACAGCTTAATGCAAATGGCTGAAGTGTCCCTTTAATTACTTGACTTAGCTAGTTAAAATACCATATGTGTTCCAGAGACATTTAGTTTATCAGACCAATAGGCCTACACCTTCATAAAATTAGTTAAATGAGCAGACGAGGCCTAAAGGTACACTTTGTTGTGTAGGCCTACACATTTGAACAATGTTGAACTATTTGAGGATTACCGCTAATGTAGGTTACATAATGTTTATGATTAATTAATTATTTATTTATGTATTATTATTATTATTATTATTATTATTATTATGTCTCTTTTTACGATACATGTCTTTAGAAACATTTCCATTTCAGTTGTCAGCTGGAATACACTCTTTGCGTTTTCTAATTATGTCAGGTCTTTTTAGAACTTCTGTTGTTGCCGTACAGTGTTGGCATTAGGAGAATGTTGTCAAAGTTGGAGGAAGGCCTCGGAGAGGGAATACATTGACAATTGTTTGAAGTTACAGGTAAGTCTAATTTTATTGCAATTGTTGAAATGTATGTTAATATTGCGTTAGTTAGCAGGAACTCCAATAGTAAAGAACCATTTTTGAGTTTACTTACCACACAGCTAAAAATACTCATAGCTAGCTTTAGCTAACGCTACCTTTTCTGCTGCTGCCTCCTCACAACGACGACGAAAGTAATGTTACTTACAACCTACGTTTTACCCATAGCAGCTATGAGTTTAACATTGTATGTTTCCACTCCAGCTTGGCCTTTATCATAGAGTATATTGTTAATACTTCGGTAACTTATACTGGAGTAAAGCAATACTACTTCTGTACATTCAACGCCGTAGATAACGGAGTAGGTAGAACTAGTTCTAGGTGTTAGCTGTCAAACGGCTCAAGCTGTCAAATGTCCATATCTAGTAACGTTAACAGCTTGAGTGTCGGACTTGCCGAACAAATTATTTTTTTTATTTTGCTGCTTGTTTTATAAGGAACGTTATGGTTGATTATATGTGTCATCTGCCATTTGACTTTCTCTAACGTTAGTCCCCAAGCCGTTCTAAGTTATGCGAATTCGGTATTTGCTGAGTGAACGTTAATGAATCAGTTTGTTGTTTGGTCAATAACTTAATTTAGGAAAGGACATGCCATTGACTGTCAGGGGTGTACCAGTTTAGTTGTTTTAGGTCCGCAAACTATCTAGTAAATGTACGTATCTTGCTATTGCATGGATGCAAAGAACTGCTGGACAGTGGACAAATAAGTTAAACGTGAATGACAGCTAAATGTCCCAGTTACCAAGAAGTTACTCCTACTACTATAATGTTTCTGTCTGCCCTGTTTAATCAGGCTTCTGTTACACTCGAACTTGACGTTGAGTTACTATTTAAAGCTGACCTGTTTGCTACTGTTTTCCTCGAATGCGTCAGTTTGTATAAATATTCTGAAGGTTGGTACTTCAGCATGGGGAACACCAGTGATCGCATGTCTGGTGATCGCCATGGAGCAAAAGCCCATCGCTCCGACAGTGCCGGCGACCATAAAGATCTGGAGCCCTGTAAGATGGTAGACAGCACTGATGACCCTAACATCTTCAATACGTCAAAGGTAATGCGGTGACTTGTAGGATATGTTCAGTTGTCAGCTGTCATGTAAGACAGTGGGGTAGTTTTCTTAATCTAAGTTTGTTAGTAAGCCTACCCCACCCAACACTTAACCCTTAAAGGAGTACCGTCACACCGGTGTGACGGGAATGTTGGGAAATTAACATTCTAAAGAAAATCTGGGTTTATTGAATTCAACATAGAATTTTAGAACCTTCAATTGTTGCGGAACGTTCAAAAACCTACACCTTTAAGGGTTAAAGGAAACAGCAGTGGGGTTAAAACATAATCAGAAAAGAAAGAATGCATGGGAGTTCAGCGCAAACCTTTCTCAAGGTTATCTTTGTGCCTCATTATTAATGAGTCACATCTTGAATACCACACTTCTCCCTTATGGAAGTCCAATGCATGATTTGAGATTTGCTTTTACTTTTGGAGCCTTCCCTTTTGAATGTGAAATGGAAAAATCTGTGTTGGAGTGATAGTTTACTGTGTCTTCTACATTGCATACTTGGGGACTACTTACATATAATTGTGGGTCTCTTAGGGGCCTGGAGATAAAGACTTCACCCCAGACTTAGAAGACATGGTTAAGACTAGTCCTCAAGCCAGGCCTACAGTGATCCGCTGGGGAGGAGGAGGAAAGGAGGTCTACATTGCTGGCTCCTTCAATAACTGGAGCACCAAAATTCCTCTCATTAAGAGGTAGCCTATCTCAGCCTCTGTGATTTTAAACAACTTTCTGTTTGTGTTAGCCTGTAGTTTGAGAGAAACTCCCTTTTTCAAGTTGTCATACACATATTATGTATGTATTTTGTGTGCTTCAATGAAAGCCACAATGACTTTGTGGCCATCCTGGATTTGCCTGAGGGGGAGCACCAGTACAAGTTCTTCGTTGATGGACAGTGGGTCCATGACCCGTCAGAGGTTAGTGTCCTTTTCTAAACCATGTTGTACATGACAAATACCGCAGTTTTATTTCTTAAATCTTTGAGTGCCAAAAACGCAATATTCCGTTTTTTGTTTTTTGTCACTCCCATGCATGGAGTGCCAAAAACTCAATATTGCCTTTTTACCTTTTTTTAAAAAAAAATCCGAAAATAGGCACTCTAACACACCTTATGTGCGATTTTGGGAATTCTATGATGAATAGAACTGAAATAAATGACGATCGAAAAGTCATGAAAATGCACAATCTGGACATTTTATCTTAACTCGGCTTTTGATGGTTGCCGCTTTGGGTCGAATTGGTGACGCATGCATGTCAGGTCAAAACCAGACCATTTATTTTCGTGGGTTTATCACAAGATGGCAGTCTCGCCAGGTCACTTCCCGGAAACTTTACAGGTAACACTTCTCAGGTGCTGTAGGGGAAAATGAAAAAGTTGAATGCTACTGTATATCTTCATTTCTAGAAAAAAAACAGGGATTTTGATGAAAACTAGCCACTGTTTAGCTTGGGATTCCTCAGAAACAGAGGCATGTAGAAATAAACGGTTTGTACCCACTGAGAGCTTAAAGTCTCACCTTTCAAACGAGCCATAGTGTGTCCATAGCTATAACAATACGCTGTGGCTCTAACGCAGCGCAGCATTCAAAATGTTAAGTGAGTGTAATAAAAGATGAGCACAATATGTGCAAGATCAATGAGTGATGATGACACTTTGATAGCACGTGATGAGGAGGCAGGAGGTGGAGGAGTCTTTTCACAAGAATGCTGGTTCTGGCCTGGTTCCTCCTGATCCTGTAGAACTGTCCTTGAGCATGGCACTGAACCTCATAGTGATATGCAGGTCGGCACCTTGCATGGGAGATTCAGCCATCGCTCCAGGATTGTGTGTGTGGGGGTGTGAGGGCTGAAATGGAAAAGTGTTTTGAGTGATTTGTGAAGTAGAAGAAAGTTATACAAGTGCCGTCCGTTTACCATTTTTCACTCAATGCTGGATGTGTGTAGCCTTGGGGAACCCAGTCGAATCTGTGAGCAGATTTGAATTTGTTCAGCAGATCTGTTTAGTTCACAAGAAAAATGTGTTTGCTTTACTTCTGAAAAGATTTGGTTAGAATTTGATTCATCAATTTAGGTTTGATTTCGATGCTGGTTACGTTCGAACCAATGTATGGTTGAAAATCAGAAGAGAACGAAGCATCCCCAGACCAATTTTCAATCTCAGTTTAAGAAGTGGTCTGATATCAATCAAGCTAATGTTGATGTACTGCAAACTAAATAATGCCACATATTGTAATTTATGTGACTTAAGTCTCAGTTAAAGCCTTGGTCTGTCAGTCTGATCACCATTCTTGTACAATCCTACATTATGACTGACCTGTGTGCCCTTTTCTCAGCCTGTGGTCACCAGCCAGCTGGGCACCATTAATAACCTGATTAAGGTGAAGAAGTCTGACTTTGAGGTGTTCGACGCTCTACAAGTGGACTCTCTGGAATGTTCAGACACGTCAGGTATGTCACATCGAACAAGTGTCAGAGATCCATGTTATCTGTCAATTTGCACTTTGAAACTTGATTATGAGGACTTTTTGTCCTGTGGTCAGATCTGTCCAGCTCGCCTCCTGGTCCTTACGGACAGGAAGTGTACATGTTCAGACCAGAGGAACGCTTCAAAGCCCCGCCCATTCTTCCTCCTCACCTCTTACAAGTCATCTTGAACAAGGACACAAACATATCTGTGAGTTTAAGTCTTGTGTAAAATGTTCCTGTATCGAGTCATATTTCACTGCAAAACTGAGATGCTGTGACAAGTAATGTTTCACATTTCCTTATGCAGTGTGATCCTGCCCTGCTGCCAGAGCCAAACCACGTCATGCTGAATCATCTTTATGCTCTTTCAATTAAGGTAAACCAACAGCTACAAACCCATTTGAACAGTTGAAAGTACATGTTTATTCTCAGTAATGTCTACTTAATAATTTTTGTGTAACAAGAACGTACACGTTTTGATTTGCAGTCAAACATTTGCATACTTCTACAAGTATGTAGGTCTAAAAGACCTATAGATTAAGCTTATGAGATGCACTCTCCTTGGCAGAGGTAATAATACTGAAAAAAGAAAGACGATCAATGTTGATTTCTTGTGAAAACCAGCCTTCCTTCTCTTCCACAGGATGGAGTTATGGTCCTAAGTGCTACACACAGATATAAGAAGAAATACGTAACTTCTTTGTTGTACAAGCCCATTTAAAGTGAGTGCATGTGTGTACCTGAAGGGGCTTCATGTGAGCACGTTTGCATTCTGTTGTTCTCACCGACGGCTGATTGCACCAGGACACTCCAGAATTCCAGGCTTCTGACATCTGCTCTGTTAAGGAAAACGCACAAGATGCATTCTGATGTGTTAAATGTTTTCTGGACTTAAGGGCATACTGCACCTAGTGACTGTAATGACGGGTGATTGGATTGCATGGTTTTGCAATGTAAAATAGCTTACAAGGGCTTCTGTCTGATAGCTAAGCAATATAACTCTTCGAGGAGAAGGCCATGGCCCAACTTGAGTGTTTGAACATTGTTTGGGTGTCTCGACTGTTTAACAGTGGCTTGTAGGCCAAAAAAGTGTGGGAAAGCTTTAAGATTAGTGTGTTCTAATGCATGGCGATCAGCGTTTGAAGTTATAATGCATTTATTTCAGCCCAAAAGGAGAATTTTTTTTTTTTTTAAATTTGCATACTGTACCTGGTAAAGTCCATGTAACATTGAGTGGATTCAGACAGATAAAGCTTTTTATACAAAATACTGATCACTTGATCAGTCCATAATAATGAATGCACTTTAAACACACTCATTTTGGCAGTGAGAAGGGATGTTTGCGTAATATTTGACCTATGAAGTAGACAAATTGTGTGCTGTTGTTTTGATGGAGAGTGTAGTCTCTACCATCTCAGATATCACAGTTGCAGATGGTGTTTTCTTGCTGTTTGTATTTTATATATTTATTGCATTATGTTGGCTTGATTTGCTACATAGAACTATTTATTGTGAATGCATGAATAGCATGAAAACTGTTTTTATTATTATTATTATTATTATCTGGGTCAGATATACTCTCAGCACATTTTTTGAATAACTGGTTGAGATGATCTTCAATCAGTCAGCACTCCAGTGAAATTAGGTGGGTGGAGTACTTCTATAGGTCAAATACTGAAACTGCATGTTAAACCCAGGTAATGAGGCACAGGCTATGTTGTCATAAACTAGAGGGCTACTTCCTGATGAGCACACTGATAAATCAAGCCAAGCACCAAACCAACAATCACTTATGAATGAATTGACTGTCCCTCTGACATGGAGTTCTCTGGCAGGTTTTGCAACTCCTCTGTAAGTAGCCTTTCAAATGTAAGTCAGCGCTAGTGCTATTTGTGTGCTTTGCGTCTCAACCAAAATGTCACTCTATACATGGCAAGCCCATTGTAGTCATTTACAGTTACAACTTCAATTAGTTGTATGTTGGGTTGTTTAATTCACTAATGAAACCCAAATGGATTTCTCATTTTCAGTCTCATATTTAAACAGGTGCATCACATTCATTTGTCTGCACTTATGTACTTTATGGTGCTTTAAATGTGATGGCTGCTGACAGATTGTTATGGCTAGGTGATAACTGTTGGTTTCATGACATTTCAGTTATCACTGGATGGTGTTTTACCCCTCAAATGTTACTGAACAAAAACAAATGACTGCATATGGTTACTATGAAAACTGACTATGGGGCAAAATATGGAAGAACTTGAATTTTGAAAAAAACGTATTACTTTCAATAATGATGTAGGTCTGTGAAGTCGTCACTGCCCTTACAAAAAATTACTGCAGTTTTTTTCCAAGTCTCAAAACCTCAGAGGAATTTTGAGGAATTGCAGTTCATGTACAGGATTTTGAACATGAATAAAATGCATTACAACTACATTTTGATCGTATTGATCTTTACCACAGAAATACAGTATTATTGTCATAAAAGTGCATTGTACTTCAGAAAACTGTAGTTTAACTGCAGATCTTTTGCCCCATAACTGTAGTCATTTTTTGTAAGGGTGTCTCACTTGTTTTGAAATTAAAGAAAACTGCCACCATCTTCCTCTTGTCATCTCTTTTGGTGAAAGGCATTTGGACGATGAAAGAGTTTGTACATATTCAGCAGACTGAGCCGACCATGTAGTCTGTGGTTGTCAAGCCTTGTCAAGCAATATGAACTTGTTTCTTTCAGACAGTAGACAGACATTGAGACATGTTGCATTTGTGTTTATTAATCTCCAGATCTTCATCAGTGCAGCACACACATTGTAACAGTCAGCTTCAGATACACAGCCCAACACTGGACCTGTACCGGCATTCTTTATTTATCAACACACTAGCATATCCTTTATTTATCAACACACTAGCATATCATTTATTTATCAACACACTAGCATATCATTTATTTATCAACACACTAGCATATCATTTATTTATCAACACACTAGCATATCATTTATTTATCAACACACTAGCATATCATTTATTTATCAACACACTAGCATATCCTTAACCTTAGCAATGGAACACTCTTAAACACTATTTACACATAATACATTTGACAGAACCACCATGTTAACACCAATGCCACAGGACTCTTAGTTCTGAGAGAGGCATTGTTTACGCTCATTTTCCACCTTTAAATATTTACACGACTTTGGTACCTTTTGTCTCCATTTCAATTCACTTTAAGAAACCACTTGTTTTAACACCAAATTGTTTGAGTAGAAGATTTGCCAATACAATAGGCCTGCACACCACGGCGCGCAAACAAGGCCTGGAAAGGTTAAGTCTACAGAGAGCAAAATTGGAGTAATACTGTCTAACCTTAGAAGGCAAACAAAGTGATTCTGCCCTAAGTTAATACTAATGCTGACACACAGATTCCTGAAACATTCAGGATAAAGGCATCTCTACATCAAAGGTTTAGTTAAAAGGAGTATGCAGCCAAATTAAAACTATTTTCAGCCAAAACACAATCAATACTCGCATAGTTGGAAACAGGGCACTCAAAGCTATTTCTCCTAATAAAATGATGCGTTGACATCAGTTATATAGGGTAAACTAAGGGCTATTGCACAGCTACCCAGATAATTGATTTTGCATGTATAGCAAATGTTGATAAGTCACACAATAGAACAAAGCAAGAACAAAAAGCTATGTACAGTACAACACAAGTAAGCAAAATTTACAGCGGGACACAGTTGTAGAATCAGCGCAAAAGGAACACCTATCTCTGATGATGACATCAATAACGTTATGGTCCCACCAGTGGCCTGCCAAAGTTTGTAACCATGGAGAAAATATAACATCTATTGCAATGGTAGATGCAATGGGAATGTTATGGCAATCTGAACCAAATGAAACAAAGTAGCTAATTCATATTTAAATCCAGTGATTCAGATTGAAAATGCATTCCTGTTGGTTCACAGGTGCACTCAACAAGATAGTTTTTGATCTAATTTGAAATCTCATCAAATCATTATCTAACTTAATTTAGATTTGGTCCATTTATGAAGTAAAGAGCGTGGCTTGTCAAAAATGACATGCAAAAAATAATCAAAGACCTTGAACAGCTACTGCCTCTCTGGTTCAAAATGCTCTCCAAGAATAAGACAGATTCAATTCCTTATTGTCGGTCCAAGTTGGCACAGGGTCAATTGCAACCAACTTCTCTATCGGTCACAAAAATGACATTGTGAGTTACATGGATAAGGCAAAAAATAAAGGAAATTAGGAGTTCAAACTTTGGCAAAGGTTGGTGATTACCATTACACAAACATGGTGTCATTTTCCTTTTTTCCTACCTCTCCCACATGCAGAACTGCTTAAGAACTACGATTCAGTCAGTAGTACTGCGACAGTTAATAGTAAGAGTAATATTGCACTGACGGTCTCTTAGCGCTTACATAAAACACACGCCTCAGCTCCAGTGTCAAGCAAAAGGGAAAAGCTGGTACTACTGCATTCAGTGAACATCAGTCCTTATTGCACATGCTCATCAGAGGGGTGAGGAGGGGCCTCCTGACTTGAGATGACATTGTCAGTGGTCTTCCGACCTTGAGAGGTGTCGCTTAAGTTGCGGTAAAAGGTAATGCCTTAAAACCCCTGAGGAATCTCCAGAGGGATTCGAGGGCAGTAGTGTGTAGTAGCAAAGCTGTCTTCAGAAGTTTCAAGGTACCACATTTAAATGTGTGTGTCATGGCTGCAGACTTTCATGACTTGAGGAGAACTTGTGTGTGCAAACTGTGTACCAAATGCATATTCAGTGTTTAGTGTGTGTACACTTGTCATTTTCACAAACAGTGGAGTAACATGCATCTACATTGAACCGTCCATAAGCTGCCAGGTAAGAAAAGACATTCTATGGCTGCTAGGACGCACACTATCCCTTACAAGAACACTCAAATCCCTACATCCCTAGTTTGCAAGGCAATCATAAGATATTTCAAGAGTCTCTGTTGCTAGGAAGGAGAAAGGATGGAGGAGACAAACAGTAACAGTAGAAGGGAGAATACTGAAGAGAAGAAACTTAGAGGAGGAGAAGAAAAGGGGAACAGAGAGGGCAGGATAAGACAGGCTTAAGGCTGGGAGCCAAAGGTGTGGTGGTCTTGCTTGCTGGTTTTAACAGGAAACAGCTTGGAGTAGGCACTCTCTCCCACGCTTCTTGGCTGAACGCTGATTGGCTGGAACATCCGAGGCACTGGGACTCAGGACACCCCAATCAGGACGCCCATCACAGGCACCTTTGGGGACTTTAGCTGAGGAGAGGGAAAAAAATGGGGTAGGAGATGTTGTATTAGAGTCTCACATTTGCAGCTTTGGACTGATTGTAAAATCTCACCAAATGTTACAGGTTACTCAACAAAACACTGCACAACCCATTCGGTTAATAATATATTGGCTTTCCATCACTTCCAAAAATGGTTTGAGAAACTCCCAGAATACATGGACCACATGGTGTGTACGTTAGGTACTTAGTTCTTACATGTCTATATATACTCACTTCATTACTTTCAATCCACTGAACTACAAAGCTACTCTAAACATATTCATCCTACATTAATCCTCTATATGAGAGTCAAGAAAGGGTGAGCAACATGGAGGCAGAAATGTTGATGGATAGATCATAAGAAATTGATCTCAACTGAGTCCTTCAAAACAACATGCTCTGTCATATCAGCATTGTCAATGCAGAAGTAAATGTCAACATCCCATCACATATGTTCCAGAAATGATCTGCTGTTATGTCTGAGCTTCCTTATATTCATACAAATGCAGGTGTCAGTATGTTGGCGAAGTCTCCTCTCAACTGAAAGCTCTCAATGGAAGAGGGAAGAAAGCCCTTATCCTCATAATTTCAATCTCCGCACTTTGCACGCACGTTGTCAATTCAACACTGCAAATGAAAACTAGTTTCTGGGCAGTTTGGGGAGTTAGAGCCAAGCAGGTGATGTCATGAAGAAGCAGTGATGTAAGAGGAAACAGGCACAAGCAGAGAGGGACAGGTGGGACACAGTGTGCTTAACCGTTACCATGGCAAAGGGAGGAAGAGGAGTAGCTTAAGGAGGAAATCCTGAGCTCGTTCTTCTGGAGTAGACTCAGAGAGAAGGAGAGAGAGGGAGAGAGGGAGGGAAGGGGAGACCACAGAGGACAAATGCAAGGTCAGAGACAAGGAGGGAATTCTGAAATCAGCTCAGACAGGACACATGTGGAGAGGAGTGGAGAAACACATGTCGTGTGCAGAGACTTTGGACCACATTGATGCTCCTGTTGAAAATTGTGTTAAGGACAAAATGGTTGTTATACTATGACTATGAAGTCTTAACTCCAGGCCTGAATATGTTCCAGGCCTGAATATGATTTATCAGTGATATTTGAACCAGAGCTGTTGGCATGCAGAGCTCCTCAGTTGAAAAGTTGAATACATTCACAAACTCTTACCTCTAAGTTACTTCTGGCTTTTTTGAGCACATCACGTGTCCTCGACACTGTGGGAACAGAGACAGAAGAGGGCAGGCAAGGTCAGTCCCTGCTCACTCTTCCTTAAACAGTTCCTTTTCTTCTTCATAAACAATAACAAATACTCCTAAGAACAAACTACTTTAAATATAGCATTTTAATGATATCATTACTTAATTATATAATTAAGTAATTGGGCAAATGAAAACTCAGGTAAATTCAGCATATCTCTAATGGCAGGAGTGGCAGCACTCACGCTGGCTGACTATGAAGTGCTCCATGCTCTCCTTGGTGCGGCTGGTGCTCCTCAGCCTCTGGATGGTGCCCTGCAGGACGTCCTCCTGCTCAGAGATCCGCAGCCGCAGGGAGTGGATTTCCTCCTTCAACGTCTGCTCCTGTCGAGAGCAAGACACACCATCTGTCAGTTTCAGCATCATACCGTGAAACACACATGTCAACCTGGAGTTTCAATTCTCACCTTCTGCAGGTGCATGCTGCTGCCCTCATGGTTGGGAAGCGCCGCCCTCCAGAACATCTTGAGCAGAGAGTTGGCCTCCTCCAGGATCTGGCGCAGGGTCTTCGTATCAGAGAGGAGACTCTTCACACTCCCATAGTCCAGAGCCTGCAGGAGAAATCCAAACAAAGGTTTGCAGTAGGATCATGCTGGTTTTCGGTCTTATGGTGCCTATGGATGATGTTGTTTGCTAATGTAAACGCTGGAGCGCTGAGTGCTCTGGTGGGGGCTCTACCTTGCCGGTGCTGGGCTCCAGGAGGGTCATGTTGAGGCAGGCCTGCAAGGCCGCCTCCATGCGCTGCACCAGGCCCTTTCCCTCCAGCACCTGCTGCTGCAGCGCACTGTAGTCGTCCACGTGCCCGATGGCGTGACGCCCGTTCCGGTTGGCGAAGGAGCCATCAGGGGCCTCCCCCTCAAGATCACCATGGGGCTCCATGGAGTCTATGTGTAGAAGTCATACATTAATGAACTAAGAAAATAACCAAGCACCTTTACTAGGCTTCATCAGTAATTTTGGCATTTCTTACTACTTGTATCACTCTACTCGATGTTCCAATCCAGTGCAAATGTAACACCTTCCTGTTGGTCTAAAAACTATTTTCTGTACAATAATCCATACCATAATTTACCCCCAAGGATTTAAATACCATTCAGTTATATGTGAGTATGCCATATTTGTCATGCAGTAAAACATGCAGGAAGGTTAGCAGCACACCGCTAGTCGTGATGGGCACTTCCTCCAGTTCCGTGTAGGGGGTGAAGGAGGCCCCAGCAGGGAAGAGTCCGGTGTCCCTGACTGGGGGAGATGGAGCCGGGTCTGCAGGAGCAACACACCAACACACAGCACAGCACAGCATGCCCATCACCATCACCATCACCACTGCAGACCGCGTCAGTGTGTAGTGCTGGGTATGTTACTCAGCCTCACACAGTGTTAGCTTGGATTAGACACACAGCACTCTTAAACATGTATACTACATAAATATACCATTTGTGTGTGTGTGTGTGTGTGTGTGTGTGTGTGTGTGTGTGTGTGTGTGTGTGTGTGTGTGTGTGTGTGTGTGTGTGTGTGTGTGTGTGTGTGTGTGTGTGTAGGCAGAGTGCGCTGCTCGTGCCTGCTGGTGAGCTCCTGGCTGGCCTGTCGCTCCTGGCGGAGCTGCTGGAGCTGCTGGCTCTGCTCACAGCTGTGGCTCTGCATCCGCCGCAGCTCCTCCTTCCACTGATCAGCCTCCAGCTCGGCCTGCTGCAGCCGCGCCCGCCCACACAGCGCCTCCTCGCTGCTGTCTGCTCACACACAGACGGACGCAAATACAAGTCAAATCAAGTTTATTTATACTGTATAGCACATTTCATACACAGAGGTCATTCAATGTGCTTTACATAAACAAAACCAAACAAATAAAAGCATAGAAGGGCAATATAGTCAAAGAATAGTTCAAAAGGTAAAGATCATAATTAAAAGAAAACATAAAACACACAAGGTAAAATCATTTAAAAATAAAGAATAATTAGTAACCAAAAACATTAGGGAGAATCGTATCTAGTCTTTCTGGTTTTAACTCTTGTTAAAGATGTGTGGGTGTGATGTTGAATGGGTACCTCTGCTACTCTGCAGCCTGGACTTCAGGCCCATGTTCTCCTCCTTCAGAGCTCTCATCTCATTGGACAGCTGGGTGACGGACTCCAGCCCCTGGATGTAGATGTTAGTGGGGGCTCCTGCAAGCAACACACACATAAATCCCTTTGGTCCCAATCCCTTTGCCCTTAAAGGAGAACTCCCGGGGGTGCCTCGGGCATCGGCCTAGCCATGCAAATAAATCACTGTTTTATCGAAATAATTTGGTAAAACAGTGATTCAAATATAATTCCGTGCTAAGCAACTGGAATCCATGCATTTCCACAGAATTATATTTGGAATCTGATCCCTTATCATACCTGTTCATTCATTGCTGGAGTAAAACAATTTATCGCGCGACTAAATTCAAGATGGTGGCAAGCGGTAAACTTCCTGAAGGTACTGTCTGTATAAATCGTCTTGTAAATAAACTACCAGTGCTTAGTCAAAGTTCTCAATGTCTTGTTTTAAATGTCAAGGCCCTCGGAAGTCTACCAATGAAGTATGGAGCTACTTTGAGCCTCGTAAATGGTGTAAAACAGTGATTTATTTTGTGGCTAGGCCGATGCCGAGGCACCCCCATTTAACGAAAAACTGTTGGTAGCATCTGCTAACTAGCAACCAGATTTCTGAGTGCAGGGGACAAGCGAGATGAGCTATAAGACATACGTTCACACTCGGTGTCATGTTTCAACACACTTTAGGTCAATATCACACCGGAATTCTCCTTTAACTGAGACTGTCGTGCATATCAAAATCCAAGTGGCAAGTGGGTCCCCTGTGCCTCATTGATGTTCTAAGCCAATTGTCTCTGTTTGAGATTACAATGCAGCAATTACCTGGTGTAAGTAGGCCAGAATTAGTGTGTGTGTGTGTGTGTGTGTGTGTCTGTGTGTGTGTGTGTGCGTTGTGTTTGTGTGTGTGTGTGTGTGTGTGTGTGTGTGTGTGTGTGTGTGTGTATGTGTCTCTGTTTGTGTGTGTGTGTGTGTGTGTGTGTGTGTGTGTGTGTGTGTGTGTGTGTGTGTCTGTGTGTGTGTGTGTGCGTGTGCGTGTGTGTGTGTGTGTGTGTCTCTGTTTGTGTGTGTGAGTGTGTGTGTGTGCGTGTATGTGTGTGCGTGTGTGTGTGTGTGTGTGTGAAAGAGAGATCTCCTGCCCTCTCACCTCCCTGTCCCCCTGTCAGTCGGTCCTCCAGCTGCTGTCTGAGGCGCTCGTTGGTTCTGATGGAATCTTCTAGACGCTGGCGGAGGTTCCGGATCTCCCTCAGGTGCTCCTCAATCAGGTCCACACCTGGGTGCATGGGGTGAAACACAGGTCAGACTCACACTGCTATTTATACACACAGGTGAGACTCACACTGCTATTTATACACACAGGTCAGGCTCACACTGCCACACTGCCATTTATATTGAAACACAGATATTCTCGGCACACACCACACGTTAGCGATTCCACTAA
The DNA here is from genome assembly GCF_017589495.1 of Alosa alosa. NCBI lineage: Eukaryota > Metazoa > Chordata > Actinopteri > Clupeiformes > Clupeidae > Alosa > Alosa alosa. Next base: position 34,855,329 of record NC_063189.1, read on the forward strand.
CGATTCCAATACAAAGCTTTGGTTTAGAAATGTTTACTCTTTTAGACATTTTAAAGCATTCAACTTCTGTATTGATATTGCACACTTGGTATTCATTCTCTAAAACCACTTTAAATTAGACTTTCAAAGCCAACAACTCTCAAAGCCATCCTATAAGTGTTCAGCAAATGGTACAGGAATCGATATGGGAATCGATAAGGAATCGCAGACTTGACAATGTCATCGATATTGATAATTTCTTAACAATGCCCAGTGTTTCCCATACATTGACTTATTTGTGGCGGCCCACCACAATATCAACATTGACCACCACACAATGATTTTTTATGTTGTACTAATTTATATGGGATGAAATCCTTTCTTTTTATCTCTCTCTCTCTAATTAAGTTCTGTGCAAGCATATAAGAAGCAGTATCCCTACGCTAACATTAGAATATTGTTGAGTTGTCAAGGTTAGCACACTATAACGTTACAGCTACTTGTCAATATCGACTTGTCGTGCAAGGCAAGTATAACTATAGGCTATTCATTTTATTGACTCTGACACAGAATGTTTGCTCAACACTCCCCCCCCTTCACCTACCACCACAAATACAATTAAATTATGTGGGAAACACTGAATGCCCATCCCATTTCTGCCATTAAATACATGTTTGCCTACTCACAACAAAGCTCTGATGAAATTCTTATTATTTAGTATGTAAGCTATGATTGCTACACTGATCCAGTGTTAGATATTATTTCTGTTTTTATATCCTGCACTGTGGGTATTGGCTGTATTCTTATTCCTGTAACATATCCATTATCCACTTTAACCAGTTATGCCGTTGTCATGCAATATCGCTGAATAAACAGCAGTTAACAACGGCAGACTACAAACCTGTGTGGCTTCCTCCTGATTGGTATCCTGATGACCCAGAGAAGCCCCTGATTGGCTGCATGGTGTTGTCCATCTCCCAGAGGGCACTGCCCTCCCCCAGGCTGGCGTTGGTCTTGAGGGTGGAGGCTCCGCTGTGGGCGCCAAGATGGGCCTGGTGCAGAGCATGGTGGGACATCGGGCCGAACGCGTGGGGGTTGGTGGGGGTGTGTCCAGTCAGAGAGTAACTGGACAGGGCTTTGGCATGAGGCACCATAAAACCTGCTGTCACACGCAGAACACAGCATATGTTCATTGGCACTGAGTTGATTATTTAAATAGAGACTTTTTTTCAAGATATTACAGTAGGTGTTCATCCGGTTTATATTTGGTGGATTAAAGATGATTTTAAAGCAAACCTTAAGCCCTCAGTGCAGTTGTTACCAGATTTACATCTTCCACTGGGCACATTGTTTAAATGATTGTAATATGGGAATGCAAATTCAGAGACAAACAAAGCAGATGCCACTTGACGGTTATGGTAGGCGAAGCGTGGTCTTTCAAACATAGTGTTTTTGGACAATGGTAATGGCATTGTGAGTTTCATGCAGACGTGCTGTGATGATGTCAATTCAATTACAGATTAAATGATGTTAATCCTGGATTAATTTAGTAGTTCAATCATGGCTAAAACTCTAAAAGTATCTGGAGTTAATCAGCTGTTAGAAAACAGACATGAGAGCTGAGAAAACCCATACAAACACTAGAACCAACGTTATTCTGACAGAAACCTTCAGCTTGTTAGTTTTCTGCGGCTCGATAGTTATCATTAGGTCATGCTGCATCAAGTAAAACCTGCTTCATTATAATGCACATCAGCACACAGGCAGAGCACGAGCGCACACCACTGCAACCTAACTTCCTGTGCACATCTGGCTTACTTCCTGTCCACAGCCCATGTGGGTACTGGTGCAGCTCAACAGCAGAGTGTGCTCTGTGCATGGGGGCAAAAGTCACGCCCTGTGGAGCAGAGGGTCTGAGCATGAAGTAGCCCTGGGGCGGCGGGGCAGAACTGTACTGGGGATTGGGGTAGAAATCTGGGGACAGGACGGAGAAAGAACCCATCACTACGGAAACAGACAGCAGGAGCAGGACACAGCAGCACACGAGGACGGAAAAGGGTTTTTATACCATGGCTCACATACTAAGGAGCCTGATGTTGCAAAAGAGAAAAGGGTTTTTGATACCATGGCTCACATACTAAGGAGCCTGATGTTGCAAAAGAGAAAAGGGTTTTGATACCATGGCTCACATACTAAGGAGCCTGATGTTGCAAAAAGAGAAAAGGGTTTTGATACCATGGCTCACATACTAAGCCTGATGTTGCCTGATGTAGCAAAAAAGAAAAAAGGGTTTTGATACCATGGCTCACATACTAAGGAGCCTGATGTTGCAAAAGAGAAAAGGGTTTTGATACCATGGCTCACATACTAAGGAGCCTGATGTTGCAAAAGAGAAAAGGGTTTTGATACCATGGCTCACATACTAAGGAGCCTGATGTAGCAAAAGAGAAACCTTAGCCATACACAAGAGGGTGTGCAGAGCAACAGTGTAGCATGGCAGTGAAGAGTAAGCAGCAGCGCCCTGCGTACCTGTCTGAGCCTGCCTGTCCACAGGCATGACAGGGGTGCTGGGGCTCTTATGCAGGGGCAGGGAGGTGGGGCGCTCTGGAAGACAGGGGTGGAGGGAGACATGGGGGGGGGGGGTACAGGAATAGAGAGGAGGGGTGATTCTCTTGGAGTCCAAGAAAGATGACACGGTCTAAGGAGTTGTATAGGTGGAATTCTAATGGTAACAGGCAATGCATTATTGCTATAGTCTGACTCATGTAGCTATACTACCATTACTGAATACTAACTATGTACATGTGCGCATATCATTGACTATTATCAGACCATATACAGACTACAGTTTTCCTGAGGGATATTTTGGTTACCTGTGGCATTCTTCAGAGGGCACATCCTGTCCCCCTGTCTCTCCGGGGCGTACTCGCTTCCTCCCTCCATATCTGAGGCCAGCTCCAGCTCCTCATTAGTCGAGCCACGCTCGTCAGACACAAAGGAGGTCCTGTCCGACTGGTCGGTGGTCTCTGACATGGCATGGCAGCTCGAAGGCGTATCTGGGCGTTGTTGCAGCTTGGTGTGAAGAGACTCAATGATTTTATCTTTCTGCTGAAGCTCCTTACTCAACCTGTATTAGCAGAAACAGACCATCAGAAATCTGGGTAGCTCAGGGAAAGGGTAGGTTAGTTCATAATACAGTTTTACACCAAATCCTACATCTCCCCACATTAGTAGTCCTCTGTATGACAGTTGAGCATCAATCAGTGAAGTTGAGTACAAGCTTACCACACTATCACAAACACCCTGAATTCAAGGCTTTCACTTTGACCCTAGATTCTTGATGTATATTTTGCTTTAGTGTCCGTCTACACATTGTACCGATGAAAACTATAAAGAAATGGTAAAGCCTGACCAAAAGCATGAATACGATACACAGGAATATCTAAGCAACGAGGAATGACCATTTCAAAGCTGGCTCTGCATAGACCCTGGTGTGGTGGGATTCTCCGTGTCTAGTCTGTGCGCCGGTGTGGTGGGATTCTCCGTGTCTAGTCTGTGCGCCGGTGTGGTGGGATTCTCCGTGTCTGGTCTGTGCGCCGGTGTGGTGGGATTCTCCGTGTCTGGTCTGTGTGCTGGTGTGGTGTGCCTGCGCTCCGGAGGCTCCTTACTGTTGCAGCTGCCTGTGGTGCACGCTCCTCTCCACCTCCAGCTGCCTCCTGAGCAGGGCCAGCTCCCGCTCCCGCACACGACCCCCCCACAGCGCGTTGGAGAACAACGAGTCACGGTACAGAGGGCTGCTCTTGGACAACATGGACTTCCACAGAGGAGCCATGGTACCGCAGTGCTACACGAGTTCCGATCAGGCTCTCCTTTTCTCTTTCGTTCTCTTGCTCTCTCTTTCTATCTCTCTCTCTTTTCTCTCTGTGTCCCCCTTGTTCCTACCTGTTGCTGTCTGCAGTCTGACAGCACAGAGAGATACCTCAAACTGCTCCTCTGCTTTGCTGTAAGCCTCAAAGCAGCC